>NC_056732.1:681636924-681639424 GCF_019279795.1 Protopterus annectens | reverse complement strand
TAGACTATATACATTTATAGTTAGGAACAGCACAGAACAAATTTAAACTGAAAATTTTCGCCTATGCAACCCCGGCCCCTCTGTTTATAGATGTAATGGGTAGCATATCAGGCAGAACTCTCCTTTGTAATAATCATGAACAGAAAGTAAAGCTGGGGTCTGTCTCTTTGCATATATCTTATCAGAATATCTCTCAACCTACTGATCCAGTAGAGAGTCAATTATCTGAACTAATTGGGACCTAGAGTAGTTTGGATAGTCAAACTGTTGGATAATCAAACATATAATTAAACCAGATAAAAAACTTCTAAAGTCTTGTTTTTTTCTGCATATAGGAATATACTTTTCAACCATTCAATGACTCTGGTGGCCAATAAAGAATATTTTTCACACACAAGCTGGCTACAAGCTCAATAAACATGCTCAAGCAAATACGTATAATGTTTACATATCCAGATGTTATGACTTTTCGTAACTGAAAACATTGTAAGGCTGGTTCTGATAACTGACGTTTCAAATAATCAAAGTGTGGATAATCGACTCTCTACTGTATTAAAAATAGGAACAAAGACCCTTGAAAAAATAGAATTGTCCATTTACAAATCTAGTAATCTAATTAGCATAAAATGTGCATGCCAACTAGCACATAACTCTTCCTGATTCAAGTAAGAATGTGCGATACTGCTCAGAAACGCAGGATTAGAAAACAGAGTATGACAAAATTGATGGAAAAATATAACAACATAATCAGAGACAGTGTAAAATCCATAGACTTTAATGAACTGTACTAGAAAATTCTATCACACAAAGTAATTTATTTTTGCTTCAGAAAATTTTTAAGATGTGTGTCCTACTCTTTAACTTATCTTTAAATTATTCCTGTCAGAGGTAAATCAGGCCTGAAAATAGGAACCTTTCTCTAAAATAGGGCCAGTTGATAGGTTGGCTTACCCGTACCATTGGCATTCGGTTTGATACACTTTGTTATGAGAGATATATCCTTTTTGACTGACTATAGAGTATCTATAATTTCATTTATTTCATAATGTTTTTATCCAAACAGTGAAAGTTTTAGTCCCATTTGATGTAAGAAGTATGTTGCAGTCTGTGGCATGCATGTACCTCTCTTAGAGTAATGTGGTTCTTCATAAGGCTGTTGTTTGTCCATCAGAATCTACTGTAACTTTACCATTGTTAAGGCATATCCTACATTTGCCCAGCTACTTCACAAAATTTAAACAACTTGAAACTTCTGTCACCATCAATATTTCCTACCATCTTTGTAGACAGATATAGATTTCATAGACTTTGCAGACTCATAATGTTATCATCAATGCATCCTGACTTGCTAACAGGCAAGGTTTAATAACCAGTTTAAAGACCTTCATCCTTTTATGCCAAAGAGGCAGTGAATCTGATGCAGCCTTTTTTTTCCTGATAGATACATGTAGTCTTTTGGGTTATTTATATAAAATAATGTAAATTAAACAAAATGCAGTAATTAAGGCTGCTGTAAATGTTTCCCTTCAAACAGGTTATTACATTTAAGTAAATGTCAGTAATTTGCATACTGTAGGTGTTTTTATATATACCTCCCATGGAACTTTTCATTGTGGACACTGTAAACAATGTCCCTATATTTCTAACAAAAGAGAAATTTTTCTTGAAGCCAGAGATATAAACATATACAGTACAGGTCAATTCAACTGTGAGTCCCAGGGAGTGGTCTACCTGGCAACGTGCTCAAGATGCATCTCTTATTATGTTGGGAAAACAGAAAGAGTACTGAAGAGGAGAATTTATGAACATCTATACGAAATACAAAAAGCAAAGGACACTAATGCGTTGTTTAAACATACAAAAACCTGCAAGGAGGCTAAGTTTTCCTTTTTTGTTTTGGAACAAGTGAAAAAAGAAACAAGAGGAGGTCCCTGGGAAGAATGGCTTGAATACAGGGAACTTTATTGGCAAATACTATTAGAAGCCAACAAACAACCGGGTCTAAATGAATGTATTTCTATAGTCCCAGCTCTAAAATTGAGATCAACTAAAGTATGAAATACAGCATTTTTAAATTACTCTCAAAGAACAGTAGATGGCACTGTTGTTCACTCTTCACTCTCCTATTCACAAACATAATCCAGCATTCATATCAACATAACAAATAGTTTTAAAACAATTTTATCTATTTACACTGGTTTTATAAAATTCAATTATTTAAAACATATTTTTTAATCAATTTTAAAAGGTTTTACATATTAGTACAATTTTTAAAAGAAAGTTTAACAGGTCCTACATGCCATTTTTTAGCAAACTAAGGATTTATTATAATGAGCTCTTTAGGTTGTCACTATTACTATTGGCTTAAACAGGATGCTATGTTTTTAATTGGTCTTTTTTTCTTTGAATCTTACTATATAAAGGTGAATTACTTAATTGTTTTTGTCTGATGAAGTCGAAGCTCTTAGCTGACGAAAACGCATGTACTGGTTTTAAAGCG
>NC_056732.1:681566924-681634424 GCF_019279795.1 Protopterus annectens | reverse complement strand
ATTAAAAAAAAAAACATAAAACAGGCAGATGTCACACAGTGTGTGTGTGTGTGTGTGTGTGTGTGTGTGTGTGTGTGTGTATGTTACCTGCTATGTAACTTTCTCTGTGGCTGAATGTGTTAATGCACTATATTTGGAGCAATAGGTGAGATAATGCAATGTTCAAATCCAGATTACAGGTAATTTGGGTTGGGGGGAGTTGCTGACATAATTGTTACAGTCATTACCTCACAGATGCAAGGTACAAAGTTTGATTATAACAACTGTTAATTAGACAGGCTTATAATAGTCTACAGAATGATATCCTATTACTTACCTATAAAACTTTGTTTGAAAATAATCAGAATTATATAAAATATGTATGGTTTTATGCATGTTTTAGTTGTTGGTTTATTTTCCAAAAGATGCTGGATAGTCTGTATAGTTTACTCACTCATCACTTCTTATGAATCATTTTGTATCTGTAGGAAATAATTCTGCAGGGATGAGCAGCAGAAAGGTTACATAGATAGGGCACTGCCCATTTCTTGATACATTAACAGGTGACATATTCCAGTGGAAGTATGACACTGCTTACGGACATCTTCTATATATGTACTTTTCATAAGGCTGTTGAAGGGTGTACACTTTAAATCTCCACTGAAACATTTCAAGCTGTACATCCCTTCACCCCAAAAATTGGTTAACTTGTTAATAAATTGTATGACACTTCAAGCAGTTACCAGTTAGTAGTTTTATTTTTCAACTTTCCTTTAGGCTTACCATGACCTATTACACTGGCAAACATATAGATAAAACCAGGGATGTTGATATGTACTGTTACACTCATCTTGGCTGTATTAGAATTATTTCTATACAGTATGCATGCAGACATATTACACAGTATGTTTGTGCGTTTGTGTATATATATATATATATATATATATATATATATATATATATATATATATATACATAACAAAAATAAAGTATTTTTTTAAAAACAAAAGCTGCAACTGGAAATAAGAAAGTGTTACTCCTATGGTACTTTAGTGTTGCTAACTCAGTGTATGCAGGGTTAAGGTACATTTTTGTATTGCACAAGGCCTGACTTTAAATATTAATCTCTTATATTAGACTCTCGGAAGTTTCTTTTGCAGATACAGACAAAAAATCATCTTCTGAAGTTTATTACTCTGCAAAGCACAACATACTCAACAAAGCAGACATGGCCAACATAGCAATGTTTATTTTATTTATTTATTTTTTTGCAACAGAAAACTAGTGTGTCTTTATTATAGGTAACCAAAGAGCTTTGGCTTGTTTTAACAATTTGCTAAAACTGTACATTAGCAAGGGTTATAAAATGAAAATCAGAATCAGATCTATGAAATGAGGCATATTAGCAGGTGCTTGTCCTAAGGTAACTGTGTGTGTGGTGTGTATAAGTGTTTGTTTGTATGTGTGTCATTGCGCATATTAATACACAAGTGTGTATGTGTGGATGAGTGTAGACTGCAAGTTTTCCATCTGCCTGTGTTGGTTTTATATGGGTGCACTGGTTTCTTTCTACCTCCTAAAATATTCTAGTCAGTTACCCACTCTAATCTAGCCATACATGTTTCATTTACTCTTACCCTTGGGTCTCAAATTGTTGATGAAATAAATCTGAGATATACTGTTTTATTTATGTAGCTAACAAACAATAAATTAAAAAAGTACTCTTTTGAGAATATAACAAATCAGTATGACTGTATTCTACTATCAATAAGGCATACATGCAATGAAATAAAATAAAAAAAATCTTAAAATACAGCAAAGGTATTTTTCCCAAAAAACAGCAAGGAGGCAGCTATATCCATGACAATTCTCAGTACACATGGCAGTTTATTAAATCAGGAACACAGCTCTGTCACCTTTGCTAAAGTCTTCTGAGAAATAAATATACAAGACCACAAATCTTAAATACCTGTAAATACTATCACAAACAGAAAGACTTAAATATTAATTAAAAAAAAGCAATGATATATTAAACTCAAGTTAAAATGGTTTTCCAAAGCACTCATTATTCATTGCAATGTGTCTAAGAACGTTGAATTTCAAGCAAACATAGTTTCTGTATACAATAGCATTGGCATTCCCCAAATTCACTTTGCCAAGAACAGTATTCTGCAATAACATGTAATCATTGTTATAACACTGGAAAAATACAGTTACAAGATTTTCTAGTGTAATCACTTCCAACTCTGTCAGATGTGCTTGTAGCCTAAAATTTAATTTCTGGTTTCTCTGACCAATACATAAAAAGTAGAGGATACTGAAGGATATAAGTAGGATTTTCTGAACAACTTTTATCATTAATATTGTCATTCTGAGTATCCACGTTGAAATAACTGTAACATACACCACAGGGAAAAGTAAAACTGTGGGTAGTGAGGCAGAGATTAATAGACAGTACTACTTTCCTATACCAACTGAGCATAGCACAGAGGATTATGATTGGGTCGCCAGTCATAACCTGCTTATTATGTCTGAAGATCAAAAGGTGAATCATGCCATCCATGTTGAGAACACACAATTAATGATTATGACTGAAGACCTGATAGCAAAAGTTACAAAAAAAGGTTAAGTGTTTTTCTGGTTGTCAAAGCCATAAAACACATTTTGGGTCCTGTAAGAAAGACAGTGTAACACAGTCTGGTATGTTAACACTCACCTTGCCATTACTGTCAACTGTTCAGATTTTTGCTAAATGTCCAGATTTTTGTTTCATATGTATGGTCCGTTCCTCACAAAATCAGTGGTTTTTAGACATTCACAAAAAAATATATATATCTGAGCTCCAGACTTTGTATCCTTCAGAAAACATCTTGTTATTCAAGCTACGTCCTAAATTTATTACAGGAAGTCAGAGACATGTTACCAGTATAGGCAGCAGGCAGAGACCAATCTGTTTTGTGTTCTTCTTGTATCTTTGCTGGTCAGTACTGGCAGGTTTGATTGCGTAGTATGAGATCTGATGCTAGCAAGTTAAGCAAGGGGTGTTTAACATTTGTTGAGGTCAGGTCTTGCACTATATTAACGCTTAACTGATTTATTTTTTTTCTGCAAAGCACACTGTAATCATCGCATTCCATGCACTATATAATCTCTGTATACTAAGAAATCCAAGCATTCAGAATAGATGTGTACTACCACTCTTTGCTCTAATCTTATATACCAATAAATTACTCTGCCAAGTTTGAGTTCATGATTTGCATAAACAATACGTCTCATTAGCATGATTGTAATCATTGGCATGCCTATATGCAGCTGTTTGCACACTGTAAATGGCATTCAAAATCTTGTAATGCAGCCACAAGACTTGTGTCTCTGAATCACTGCCCTCCTGCACATCACCAGTCATCTTGCCATTTTGAGTAACTCTTTGTGCTTATTGATTCTGAATATACCCCTTAATTTATTTTTTGCTGAATGGTCTACAAACTAAGTACAATATTAATCTTCATTTATATGAAAAGAATGAACATATGTAGCACATGGAATGTTATTAAGTTCAATGGCAATGAGACTATGGCTTCTTCATATCAAGACTCTCTGTACATGTTCAGCCTATTATATCCTACTATTTTACAATTATAGTATACTAACTACAATTTGTTAGTCCTGTTCTAGATTTTACATGTGTATTTGTTTATCAATGTCTATATTTATCTATATTTATATGCATATATCTATATCTTTACACATATAAACATATTAACAAATATCTTGCAATGTGATTATCTTAAAATTACAAAAGTTAAAAAAGGAAGCTGAAAAAATACTAGAAATCATTGTATATCTCTTCTGTGTCTGTTTTAATCTCCATCTTTTCTAGAAAGGGGGAGCCACCCCAGTCTTATCCCTGAACTGCCTGTCTGGTGCTCAGTGCACTGATGACGTCTGCATATTAACAATGTACTGTATATTCATTGTTTTCCTTTGTCTTCTTGCACATTAATGGGCTACAGAAACATAACAGACTGTTGCATGTTTAAGGCCAGCACTGCTCAGGTTTTCTGCAAAGTTTATCTTAACTTTATTTAGTGTTGTCTGTGTTTTTTTGAGCCATTGTTTATTTTGTCACTTTTTCTTGCTGCAGCATTAATTACAGTGTTGTGGTATGCCTCACTTATGACACAGAAATAAAATGGATAATGCAATAACTTGCAAGGCATCATTTTAAAAAGTCTTTAAATGCTATGAAAATAAATGGATTTTTTTTCTTTAAAGTTGCACAGCACGCACAGACCTTGGATTCTCATTTTAGCAGCATGGAGCATGATGACACCATCACATTCCTTGTGTACTCAATCGATTTTAAAGCCACCTTGGGAGATCTTCAGCTCCAGGAAACTGAAAATGGTGTCAGAACAAAAATAGTACTACTGATTGCTTACTTTTTTGCTAGTTTTGCCTCAAGAGGCACTCTAAATATAACACAAAGGAAACAAAAAGTCAAGAAACCTGATTTAAGTAATCTTCCTCATTTTTGTGCTTCTAAGATAAGTCCTTACTTGTAATTGAAAGCTGACTTCTGTTGTAAGATTAAACGAGTAAGCTTGCTTACCAAGACTGTCAAATCTAACTAAATATTTAAATATAAACATTTACTTCCTGTAGAATTTACATGCTGTTGATAGCATTCTAAAATATTATTTTTATTATAACAAACCCCTATGAGAGCAAACACACTGTCAAAGATCTTTTTAAACAAGCAAGAACAACTTCAGCACTTTCCTTTATTTGCGTACAAACTGATAAAACACTGGGTTGGGTTCATAGTTTAATGCACTGATGTGGGGCAGAGCTAATGCCACATATGAGGCCAAATCAATAGCGCTGAACACATATCAATAAAAAAATAGAAATGAAAAGATGAGTGAACAAATAGCGTCTCTTCAGAAAGGCAGGTGTGGAAAAAATGAAACTCCATCAAAGAAGCAGAGTGACATTGTCAAGGACCTACAGAGAAAGGCAGCTCTGGGATCTCTTGCCATATTGCAGAAAACCCATGACAACATCAGTAAGGAATACAGCAGGACGTGCAAACTGTCTCTTTTATAAGCAAGGAGCTCTCTCCCTCCTTCACTCAGGACTACACCTAACTCTGAATCCTTCAAAACACTACTTTTCTCTTACCTATCCAGTAAACGTAAATGCTCCTGCTTTCACCCTGCATAACTATCTTAAGAATTTCCCCTTTGAGATCTTCATTCTCCTGCTTTTCTCTGCACTATTACCTCTTTTCTATTATCCTAATTAAACCTAAGCTAACATACTCAGACTAAGCATCCTCTCTCTCTTGACTCCAAGTATTGTATATATTGTAAATATCAAGTAAGTCATATATACTTATTGTCCAGTCAATCTAAACCTACTGTCCTGAATGTAAATACCTGCAAACTGTGCTACCTATGTCAAAACTGTATTTCAATACCAATTTATCCCCTGCACTTGATTGCATATATGTATTTTCCACTGCATTATGTAACCTTTGTATCCATTTATGTATGTACTTACCATTGCATTATGTAACTTTGTAAACATATTGCTTATTGGAGCTTTTCTCCCCGGGTCTCTACTGAAACTGGGCACACCACTGGCCCAGTGGACTTCCCCAGTGACCAAACTGAAATAAATAAATAAATAAATAAATACATAAATAAATAAATAAATAAGGAGCTGATGTATATTAACAAATGGGGTAAAGAGTTTTGAAAGGTGGTGCCAGTGAGCCAGATACCTTATTAGTTCATTAGAAGAAGTGAAAGGGGGTGTGCAAGAGAGAAAGAAAAGGGGAAGGGCAAGCCCAGAGACACCCTTCAATAGCAACGTAATGTGATGTAATGCACTTAGGAGAAGGTATTATATGTGTTGGTGTTTAAAAGGCTTCCTATATAAGTGTATATGTATATTAAATATAGATATTCAGATTGATTGATAAGTACATACATACATATTTACATACATATAGATATAGTTAGATACATAGACAGAGGTATGAATAGATAGAGAGTGAAAGAAAGGAAGTAGAGAGGGGTGAAAGAAACAGTGGGGAGGAAGGGACTGAGCCTGAAAACAGGTCAGCTAGATCAGAATTCTAACCTAGTTAACAAACAATCTATAGATAGATAAATACATGAAATAGTGGGTTATGGCAAGCAGATGGAGCAAACAAACAAACATGTAAGGCAATAAATAAAGAGGGCAGGATGTGACACATGAGAGGAGAAGGCATGGGAACACATACAGAGAAAATCAAAGAGAAACATACAGGCCGTCTACCAGCTGCTGACCTGCCATAAGAATATTACTTGGTCCAGTAGGTAAAAGTCCTGGGTCAGAGTGGCTAGAGGCAAGGACAACACCCAATCCTAGCAGCTTGATGACATTAGCCAGCTTGTTTTGTCAATGTTATTCATTGTAGAAGGTGTTCGTGAATGACAACCTGGTGAGTCATTGCCCAGTCAAGTGCATCTTTCCCAACATAATCCAGTTCCACTGACACAGGGTCGGTGATTGTGTTGGGTTTCCTGCCTGGTATGTGCCAAGAACCCTTCCTAGATGAGGCAGTACATCCCACCACTCACCAGCCTGCTGGTAGCAGCAGGCTATGGCTGACATGCCTGCACTGTGCTGTGCTATGGAGATCTGCTGAAAAGAGACAAAACTGGGAATACTGATATCAGTGATGAGGAAGCAGAGGAAAGGGTCTACTTTAATTAAATGAAAGCGCAATCCTTTGAATACGAATCCGTCGACACATAAACAGCGAAACGCGGAAACGTCAAATGCACTAAATAACGAAATCGGAAATGTCGAATTGTCATAGTTGGCCCATCTGCAGTATAGCTCCATAAGGTAAGTGTGCGACAGTTAAGGACCTTAGGGTTAGGGTGCAGGTTAAGGTAAGGGCATGGACAGGTAATGTATGCAAGCTTTAGTGTAGGATTTTGTTAAATGTATGTGTGTGGAATATTTACTTTGTGTGGGTATAGTTCTGTAGGGTAAGTGTGCGGTAGTTATGAACCTTAGGGTTAGGAAGGGGTTAAGGGTAGTGCATAGATAATTGTGTATGTGGGGTTTAGTGTAGGGTTACAAGTGGGGTTTTGGTGCTTTAATTTAGGGTTAGTAGTAGGGTTTTGGTTAGTGTATGTATGTGTTTTTTGTTGTTGTGTTTGCATAGGTAGTATGTTACAGGTGGTGGGGTTGGCTGACTATTGCAGTTTCGATGTTTAAATTTTGCGGTTTTGCATGTTCGACATCATCGCATTTTGCTGTTTATGTGTCGACGGATTTGTATTCGACGGATTGTGCTTTCGTTTAACTAAAGTAGACCCCAGAGGAAATGTAGGCAAGAAAATAGATGTTATTAAACTTGTTGGACTTGAATCCTCTTTTGCCTTCTGTGGCACCTGGAAGCAGGCAAATCATCACATAATGCATACTTATGTGGTGAAATGCTAATGGCAGTTCTAGAATACAGACTCACACACGTGCTAGCAAGCAGAAGCTTCAAATGATTCTCATAGCTCAGCGCACAACTATAACAGCATGTGCATGTGCAAAGCAGCAGAAAACAGTCTGTTTCTTACACTGCAGGGCAGTAGTCTACAGTACTATAGTTATTTAGAAATGAGGGGAGTCAGCAGTACTCTGTATGGTTATTTTCAGTGAAGCAGACACAGCTAGGCCAAAAACACCTATGTGCAATGATGCAGAGACATGTAGTGGTGTTCACTGTTCCCAGGTTCACAGCCTTGTACACAGTCCAGCATAACAATTAGTGCCACAGTGTAATGTGCCTTCAACATTACTCACAATAGACATACAATCATCCACAGCAGCCAATCTGGAGTATGCTGATATTTGTCAGATTAAATACAAACAGATTAACAGAAAATACCTCTCAGGATCTGCCAGATTAAATACAAACAGAGAAACAGAAAACACCTACTGTGATCTGTCAGATGAAATGAAAACCATGAAAGAGAAAATATCTTTCTACATCTGACAGATTAAATAAAAATAAAGAAGCAAAGCAGAAAACAGCTACTTTATTATGGGGGAGTTTGGTACAATGGTTAAGGTTTTTTCATCTCAAACAAAAAGTATAGAATTTGATTCTCATCTTTGGAAGACAAATTGGTTAAGTGTAAAATGGTCCACAAGGGCAGTTAACCTAGTGCTTGTCTAGGAATCTGTTAAAAACAGCAAAAATATGCATTAACTCCAGCACTATAGTTAGCAGATGGCAAATGCATACCATACCTTTCAGGATAACCTTGCCTTACCTTGCTTTGACATAAACAGAGATCTTCAGAATGATGGTGATACAGATCACTGTACTGGTACCTACACTGCTCACCAGTATGAGGGATGTTAGACACTCTGGACAGTACAGCTGCCAGGCCATACCAGGTATCTACTTTCCTGAAAGGACCTGGGTATAGATCCTATAGCCATTCCTTGGACAGGTTGTGCAGGAGATAGAGCATGATTTTGCACTCCTTTGCTTACCAGGAAAATGACCTGATTGGACATTACCATTTGCAGCCTGCTCCATGAATGCATTGGAAAACAGCATGGTAACATGAGATCCAGGCCCTAAATAGGGCTCTGAATCATGTGCAGGGCATTCTTGCACCTCATATATGAACAATAGACAGATATGGACAACTTGCATGGATGAGCAGGTGAGGATAACATGCCACATGTTGTAAATGCTGAATGCATTTGCATCCCATATTACTCATGCACTTGTGAAGCTTAAATATTCATAGACAAAAGTGGAAGATAAAAAATAGTACTTATTAGTGGCAATTATAAGCATTCCACCATTTGTGATACCAAGGCATACATGAACAACCAAGTTGTTTAAGCAGATTGAATCATATTCTACCAGCACAGCAGCAGCAGAAAAGACATAAAAAATAATTCACAACAGTTACACAAAAGTCTACCTTACTGCAGTAAGAGATGCATGTCCAGTGTCACACACAACTGAATATCTCCATTTTAAAAGTTCCCTGTAACTGACTTGTTAAGATGACATTAGTGGACATGTGTACTTATGCTACAACAGGCAATTATAGGAGTACCGTAATATATTCAAGTACCTGCTTGCAAACAGGTCTAGAAGGGGATATTAGCCCACTGACACAGGACGGCCAAGCTCCTTAACAAGCAGCCATATCCTTTGCAATACCAGAATTTGTAACCCATGGCACTAATACATCTGTTCACATAAACACCTATCAGGAGATGACGGTCCACAAACATGTGACTTCACTCCTCAATCCAGCCATCCCTAACCTTGTTTAGCACCAGCGTTTGTAACCCACTGCAATCATGCACCTATTCACATATACAGCTAGGAGAGGATGTCAACTCATTGACATAGAATCAGCATCATCTCTCCATCCATGCAGCACTAGACAGTGTTGAGAGCAAATGAGTCTCCCAGAGTGTACATGTCTAAATGTGCCAGCCTAACTTCACAGTGACATAACTACCTCAATGCATCCACATATGCATTCCTATTTCATGGTGTCCTATCCACAGGTGTATGCATGCATGAATGTTACACAAAGTCGATGGCCAGCAGAGGATGAATGAGTTCAATCATGCAGAGAATGACATTTGCTATAGTCGCTCATCGCTCACCAGGCCCAGGATACTGTGTGTGTGTGTGTGTGTGTGTGTGTGTGTGAAACAGTGGTGCACTATGTAAATACTGTGAATGGGGAGGGGTACACCATACATCAGTGTCTGAAGATTTAAACAATGTGATATGATATGATATGATATGATATGATATGATATGATATGATATGATATGATATGATATGATATGAAGGGCCACACAGAAGGAGGGTAATGCAACAGAGGAATGGATGGTGACAGGAGCTGGTTTTTCATTAAGCTCCACCACAGTCACTTAGAAGAATCAGTGTTTTTTCACCTTTGCATTGTGCTGCTTATAGACAGCCATCATACCTAGATGAATCAACACAGTTTCTGGAGGTGGCCAGATGTCATATATCTCTCATTGACACCAGCAAGATATAAACCCATATTGCAAGAGATATACCTAAACTGCATTTGTACCCATACAGCACTGC
The DNA here is from genome assembly GCF_019279795.1 of Protopterus annectens. Classification (NCBI taxonomy): domain Eukaryota; kingdom Metazoa; phylum Chordata; order Ceratodontiformes; family Protopteridae; genus Protopterus; species Protopterus annectens. Next base: position 681,624,276 of record NC_056732.1, on the reverse strand, counting down.
ATGCATACACCCCCTTCTCTGTCTTTCATAGGTACATCAGGCATACAGAAATGTGGAATCAAGTCTACAGGCAGATGTTTCATATTTGGCCATAAGGCATAGCGGTACAATGATATCTGTAGAGGCTGAGCCACAGAAACAGGCTGAGATAAGTCCCCGTAGGTGGTCTGAGGATAAAGCAAACATGCACATTAAGTCATAGTCCCAAACACATTGACATTTTCCATCTAATTTTCTGGTGGGCATTCATCCCCTGGGTAGGCTAACAATAAAGCATCCCCTATGCACACCCAGTGAACTCTGTAATATAACATACTGACCATTTACTCTGGTGTGACTTCCACCTTCACTAATGTTAAGCTCACCATTAGTGGCAGCCTTTTAGGAATAGATGAGTGCACTGTACATGATGTGTAAATGCTTGTTCTACAGTAAGTTAGCAATATGACATGGCATCATTTACATTCCCATTTAGCCCTTGGCATGTGCGCAACTCTCTAAATGAAATAGCACAATAAAGATAAATTCTGATTTAGAGACATAGTAAGGCCTCAAAGAGAAACTCTAAAGCATCACCTCATTACCATGTTTCTGAATCATAAACTGCACTGCACTGTCAGACCTGATAGCATTAGTATTCTCCATAGAAACATTTGTATAGCATTAGCAAAAACACCCCCTATACTCAAACACACACGTGCGAGCACGCGCGAGCACACACACACACACACACACACACACACACACACACACACACACACACACACAGACACACACATACACTACAGCTTTGCTGTACTTACCTATACTATAAGTACTCTCATAAGAGTGAGTGGGTTACTACACACATGGCTAGTTTGCATTAGCCACTACCTCAGACTGCTGCATTAGCATGCAGCTTCCTCATTGACATCCCTCTCTGTGCAAAGGCTCTTGTGAGTGGAAAACCACAGTGAAAGACTGGTCTCTGTATAAAAAGAAATCTGTGATATGGAAACATTCCATGAAAAGACTTCCACATTGTGGTAAGCCTTTCTAAATCCCAGTGCATATCTCTCTGATAGGCTACATATTTAATGTAGTAGCTTAGAATGGCACTTTAAATTCCAATATAGCTTCAGTCTTACAAGGAAACTCTTTACAATAACCTTTATCTGCTTGCTGATGTTATTCAGCAAAATGTAATGTCAAAACATTCTAAGAAATTCTGGAGTTATGTTATTCATTGTAGAAAATCTGAACATGACTTTAAACAAATATAATAGTGTTATCATGCACAGTCAATATTTCATAGTAAAGATTTTCTACCATGTTGCATTGCTTATTAATGTTGTTTAGCAAGCTGTAAGAGCAGAACCTATTCATTACATTCAAAACTGTGGGCAGTATAGAGGTGCCAAACTCCTGTCAATCTGCATGGATGTTGGCTGCAGTGAAACAGATAGAGAAGAAATGAGGAAAAAGTGCAACTGGGAATTTGTACACTGGAGATAGCATATGACAAGATCTTAAGAAAACTGATTTGCACAGTCCTACAATGTTTCAAAAGTCCCGTAAACATTGGTAAAATTACTCTAGGCTATGTACATAGACACAATAATATGATTGTGAAAAGTTGTTGGACACAGAGGGGTTCCTAGTTGGAGAAGGGGTATGAAAGGTTTCAGTTCTGAGCCAATTGCAATTCATACTGGTGATGGACTACTTTAGCAAACAGGTTGGAGAGAACAGATTAACAAAGCTTCTGCATGCAGGCAATATGGCATTACAAGCAGACTCTGAACAGAAACATCAGCAAATGATAGAGAACAGAATGCAAAATTGGTGGCACATCAATTGAAACAATAGAAATAAGACAGTTGTTATGTCTGCAGTTGGGAGAAATCAAAATATGAACAGTGAATTAGAAGAGAAAACAATGAAACAGATTAACAGTTTGAGACATCTGGGAGGGTTGGCTGAGGAGAATGAAAATTTAAAAGAGGTCAAAGCTAGAATAAGAGGGGCTACAACCTAGTGGCACAGAGTCTCTGGTGCAGTGTATAACAGAAGAACACCAAAGAAGCTCAAAAAGTAAGGTATATAAAACCTGTGGTAGGGCATGCAATCTTGTATGGTATAAAAACTTGCACAGTGAAGGCAGAGAGTTGAGAAAGCTAGATGTGATGGAGATGAAGTACCTGAGATGTCTAGTGGGATGCACTATACAAAGCAGAAGCCAAAGTAGCTCCAATTGCAGATGAGAAAAAACAGAATGGATTACAGGGATTCAAGAATATGCAGAAAAGCAGGAGAAGATTTGGAGAGACAGGCAGAGGGCAAGGTCATGAAAATTCGTCCCTATCCTCTCCTTCTCCTTCTCCTTCTGTCGATGATGCCCCACTCTCTGCTGAAAAATACGAATGTGAAAATTGTTCTAACGTCCCAGACACTTCCTGGAACCTCACTCATTGCCGCTTATTGGTGCTTGAAGAGAGAATAAAAGCTTGCTTACGATCATAGTCATGCAGATCTCTGATAAGTTTTTTTTTTCCTTTTTACAAGTCCTTTTCATAAGTTGCCAATTTTTCATTTATGTCCTGTAGGTAACTATCAAAAACTCGTGACTCGCTTTATCAACAATATTAGAGCAATTCTTTTTAATTTCCTCTTTCAACCTCACCCTTTTAATCATATCCCTCTCCACAAGAATATTCACCCATTCAGTGCTGCACTTAGCCACCCAGTGCTTGTAAAATATCTCATCACTGTCACAGGTCATATCAAAAGGAGCAGAGGGATTTTTGACCGCCCTTAACCCCTGGGCATTATATTGAGCTCCTGATATCTCTGGAGACTCTTTAAGTTAAAGAAAACAGACATTTCTTTAAATATAAATTTTTCTACCTGGTAAAGGAGGTCTTGCAGCTCTGGAGTCACAGTTAAACCAGTCCTTTTGCCCACTGATGAAAACGGGTTTGAAAAATGTTTTTGTCTGTTCTATTCCCATCGCACAAACATATTGGTTACCAAATTATTGCCAGAAACAGGAACTTCATTGGAATTAGCTGTGGCATTCAAATCTTCACCTCTCTCAATTGAAAGGAGCACATAAAAACATCAATAGTCCTATGAGAGGTATCCATGTCCACCTCTTGGAATAACCTTGGCAGTCTCACAAACAAATCACTGGCCATAAATCCTGAACCACATGAATGAAGACAAAACCTGTTGTGCCACACACCTTAGGCCAGTACTTCTGAGGGTATCAAAGATTGTTTAAGAAGAAAAGAATCTGTTTTAATTTTGAAGTATAGCACATTATATCCCAGGGGACTCAACAGAGAGTTTACTAGGATATATTTTGTGTAAAATGTCTTTAAGAATAGCTGGTTTTAATGAAGTGTTTTATTGGTTAGTTGTTTAATGAATACTGTTAGTATATAAGCATGAACAGATTAAGAAAACAGTTTACTCTGTAAAGGCTTTTGTAAGCCGAGGCACTACAGGAGACTGAATTGTTCTTGTTTTAATAAAAATATCTGATTCTACTATTCAGTGGACTGAATTTCTGGCCTAAGGTGTGTAGCAATAAATCTTTTCACAAATAAATAGGTTCATAGGTTCATAGGTAGGTACTAGGCTATCTGCCTGAGGGCATTTATAAGCCTAGCCAGAGTGTGTCGGCTTTCACCACCCCATTGATTAATTAACTGGCCCTCTGTCAAACAGAGCCATGGAATTGATCCCAGGGGTGTATTTTCTGTTACCCATCCACTCGTCAAGGTTTCTCTTGAAGAGTTTTAGTGAGGGTCTCTGCCTGATGTCATTTGGAATTTTGTTCCAAAGCATGGGGAGTGTCTGTGATAGGAATCTATCCCTCCAGCATGTTCTATTTGTTGTTGTGGAGAGGTTTAGCTCACTAGAATGTGTGGCTCGCAGTGACTTGGATTTCTTTAGGTGGAGCATGTCCATCAATTCTGAGTTGGACATGGCTTTGTAAGTCAGGCAGAGATCACCTCTGAGTAAGCGATATGCCACTGAGTAGAGCCGGAGTTTTTTCAGTTGGGCTGCATAAGACATATGTTTGAGGCCAGTAATCCTCTTGGTGAGGTACTTTTTTGGTCTTTCCAGCTGTTGGAAGTGTCTTGTGAGGTACATCCCAAATGGGGCATTGTACTCTATGATGGGTCTAATGAGTGAGGAGTAGAAGGGCACTATAACCTCTTTATTTCTAGATGCGAACCCTTTAGTAATTAGTTGGGCCACATAGAAGAATTCCCTAACTACTTTGGCAATATGATTGTCAAAGGAGAGATTTCTATCTACCTAGGTCCCCAGATCTCTTATTTCCTCTTCTGTATTAAGGGGGCTGCCACCTATGTGGTAGTTTGTGGGTGTATTGTTTTTCCCAAATGGTATGACTATGCATTTTTTGTCATTTAGCTTGAGGCCATGACTTTGACACCAGGTGTCCATCTCAGTAAGGCCCTTTTGGAGGATGTTCGTGTCAGCCGGATAGTCAATTATGGCTCCCAGTTTGCAGTTATCGGTGAACTTGGCTAGCCATAGTCCTCCTGTGTTTGCCTGTAATTCTGAGAAGTATAAGCTGAACAGTAGGGGTCCCAGGACTGAGCCTTGTGGGACACCACTTCTGACTGGTTTAGAATCTGACCTGGAGCCCGCTATTCTTACCATGTGAGTTCTGTCTGTAAGCCACTTGGCAACCCATCTCATGACGTAGGGGTTTATGTTCAGGCTGGTGAGTTTTTCTGTAATATCAGAGTGGGGAATGGTGTCGAAAGCCTTGGCAAGGTCAAGGTAAACTGTGTGAACCACCTTTCCCTCGTCTATGGCCTTGGTGACTGTCTCGAAGAAGTCAACCAGATTTAGTAGGCATGATCTGCCCTTAATAAAGCTGAACTGGGTCAGGTCAAGTGTTTGGAGGTTCCCAATGTCTTTGTTAATGAGTTCCATGATGATGTGCTCCATAGCCTTGCAGACCAGGCTAGTCAGGCTTATGGGGTGATAGTTACCAGGGTCAGTTGTGGCCCCTCCTTTGTGGAGAGGAATAACCATTGTTGTGCACCATTCTATGGGCACATAGCCTGTGGAGAGGCTGAGGTTGAACAGCGTGTTTAAGTGGGGGGTTAGTTTGTTCTGAAGTCCGTGCAAGATGCAGCCTGGGACACCATCTGGTCCCATTGACGCTGTGTTTTTGGCTTTTGAAAGGGCTGTTTTCACCTGTGCGTCTGTCATTTTTGGAACACTACACTTTTCCGGTATTGCTGTGGGCCCTTTTGGAGGTGGGGGTGAAGTTTGCACTGAATCTATCTGCCAGGATGTTGGCAATATCAATACGTCCAGTATATTTTGTGCTATTTTGCACTAGTTCAGTGCATATCTGCGAGTTACCACTAAGATTCTTAACATAGCTAAAGAAGGCTTTGTATTTATCTTTTGAATCCTTGGCTATTTTTCTTTCGAAGTTAGCCTTGGATGATTTCATGAGGGACCTTAGTTTCTTACTGATACTGATCAGGGATGTCTTTCCTTCTTGGGATTTCTTTTTTTTCTGACCTAGTTTCCTCCTTCTATTGTATAGCCTGTTTATTGCAGGGGTCCAAAAAAGTAGTTTCCTTCCCTTAGAGGAGTAAGTCCTGGTTTTGCTAGGGATGGCACGATCCATGCATCCTTGTATGTGTTCATAGAGTGCATTTGTAAAGGTTTATGCATCTTGGGCAGCATTATCCTTTAGCATGGGGGCTGTTAAACTTTCCACCTCTGTCTTAAGTAAGGTGAAGTTTGCTTTAGAAAAGTTTTTACTGTGGTTTCATTAGTTGGGGATGGTGGTGGGGTGTGGACATCCAGAGTGATTAGTTTATGGTCTGATCTAACCAGTGACGGGTTGACCTCCGGTGTGGAACACCTGTTGCCCATGTTGGTGATGACCAGGTCCAATATGTTTTCTCCTCTGGTAGGGGAGTTTACCAGCTGATCCAGGGCATTTGAGTTGATGAATTCCAGGAAGCGCTGGGCCTGGGAATTTGTACTCGAGTAGTTTTCTCAGTGAATGGTAGGGTAATTGAAATTGCCCAATATCAGGGTGTTCAGTAGGACCTTCATGTCTTCCAGTGTCTCCAGAAAGATGGAGTGGTGGTCCTGGGTCATGGAGGTTTATCCGTAGCAGGCCACAATTTGCATTGCAGATTTGCCCGATGTTAGTTGCACATGGATGATCTCAGAGGTATCATGTTGCACCACAAACCTGGAGGTGTAGGTTTCCTTGATGAATATGGATACACCCCCTCCTTTTGTGTTTCGGTCCGTGTTCTGTGGCCAAAACATGTGGTATGTGTTGTAGCCAGGTAGTGCTGGGGTGCTCTCTGGAGGCTTGAACCAGGTTTCAGTTACTGCACAGATGTCGACGTTCTCCATACCGAGGAGTGCTTCGAGCACGTGCATTTTGAGATTCAAACTCATGGCGTTGAGTAGCACAACCCTCAGTATTTTGTTAATTGTTCTGTTTACAGAGGTGGATTTGACTTTTAAGCCTTGCCCAAAAAAAGGTACTATGGGGGTAGCAAGAGCCTTGGCCAGTACTCAAAAGCCTAGGGGTGACAGGTGCAAGCCATCTCTTGTGAAGCAACGCAGCTTGCCAAGCATGTCATCCCAGGCTGACAGACACTGGATCCCCTTTGAATGACACCAGAAGATAAGACAATTGTTGAAATTGATCATTTTTTTTTTGTTATACTGAGGTATCATTCTTGGTGAGGGCAGGATGCTACTCATGGTCAGGGTCATACCAGCCTGGGCTGCATGATCAGAGAGCTCTTCCATGTCTCTTTTCATGTAGTCCATCAGGTCATTCACACCAACATGAACAATGACAGAGTCATATTTGTACTTGTTCTGGAGTGACCTGAGTGCTTGTGTTATGTGGTGGATTCTGGATAGCGACAGGCAGCTAACAGTAACCTTCTGCTTGTCCAGCCTGGTGAGTGGAACGTCAGTGTGCCTGACTATAGAGTCACCTATTACTAGTGTGTTAGGTATGTTATTTTGCCTTAAGGGCTGTGATTGTGCGACACACTGATTTCGTGTTTTATGTGTTGTCTGGTTTGTGAAGGGAAGTGCAGGTTGTTTGGCTGTCTGCTTTGGAGGACTCTGATGCTTTTGCAGATTTTTATTTAGAGCCACTGAGTATGAGTTTGTGTATTTATGTGTATTTTTTGCCAGTGCTGTTTTAGTAGGTCTGTGTGTGGCTGGAGGTGTGGTGCAAGTGTTAACCTTCTCCTCTTGACTGTCTGTTCCATTCTTGGGTGGAGACAGCTTAGCTTCCAGTTTGGCTGTATAATTGCATCTCTCGCATGTTAGTGTTTTGTGGTTGGAAGAGAGGGTTGTGTCTGTACATGAGGCAGTTGTAACATTGCCTCAGGATACCCAGATTCACCAGCTGGACTGGAGAGTCACCTGAAGTTGCCCTTTGGTCATGCCTGAATAGTAGGGTGAGCTGCTTAGTCGCTTGGTTGGTGAGGGGTGAATAAAGAGCCTTGCCCTGCTGGGCAATCAGTGTCAGGGTATATTAGTGCTTACTATTAGGCTGGAGCAAGTGCAGGGCTATAAGATGCTTTTTGATAGCTTAGGTTGAGAGTTAGACTAGTTTCAAGGGAAAAACTGAAGAGGAGACTTAGTGGAGCCGGGAATAATTTAACCGTAGCTAACCGGCACTGTCTGATGTGCAAAACTGTGCAAATGCAGTTTTCATAATAGGGAAATGAAAGAGCTAGAAATTAGCCCAAAATGGCCAATAAACTACTAACGTCTGGGCTGGAACCACTCCTCCAGGGACAGATAGGTTGCTCAAAGCTCCCCTCTCTCATAGGTGAACAGAGAAACTTCCTTCTATCCAAGTAAGGTATGGGAAACTCAGAAACTAGTATCACAGCCCTAAATTCAGCACTAGCCTGAAAATTGGACTATACTAGCTTAGAAAGGTGGGAAACAAGGAATTTTTTGTTATTTTGTTTTTTTTTTTTAAAAGATAAGGCAAAAACAGCAAAAAATGCACTTAAAACAGCTTTAAATGACTACAAACGATCAGAAAAGGCTATCGCACTTTAGTGTGTAGCCTACAACAGTTCATCATCATCATCTTTCGGCTTTTCCCATTAGGGGTCGCCACAGTGGATCATCTCTTTCCATTTCTTCCTATCCTCTTTATCTTGCTGTGTCAAACCAACTGCCTGCATGTCCTCTCTCACCACGTCCATAAACCTTATCTTAGGCCTTCCTCTTTTCCTCTTACCTGGCAGCTCCATCCTTAGCATCTTTTTCCCAATATACCCATCATCCCTCCTCAGCACATGTCCAAACCAACGCAATCTCGTCTCTCTTGCTTTGTCTCCAAACTGTCCAACATGAGCTGACCCTCTAATATACTGATTCCTAATCCTATCCATCCTAGTCACATTGAATGCAAATCTTAACATCTTTAACTCTGCCACATCCAGCTCTGACTCCTGCCTTTTTGTCAATGCCACTGTCTCCAACCCATATAACATAGCTGGTCTCACTACCCTCTTGTAGACTTTCCCTTTCACTCTTACTGGTACCCGTCTGTCACAAATCACTCTTGGCACTCTTCTCCACCCATTCCACCCTGCCTGTACTCTCTTCTTTACCTCTCTTCCACATTCACCATTACTCTGAACTGTTGATCCCAATTACTTAAACTCGTCCACCTTTACCAACTCTACTCCCTGCATCCTCACCATTCCTCTACCCTCCCTCTCATTTACACACATATAACAGTTAAACAACAGTTAAACAAATTATTTAAACAAAAAACAACTTTGTAAAAGTGCAGGCAATCAATATGTGAAAAAAACAAGCTTTTAAATCACAATAAATGTTGGAAAATCTGCATTTAGGAGGAAAACAGTTAAATACAGCAAGAAAGTACAGAAAACTGATACTTAATCACTCCAAAGTCTCTTTTCTAAGCTAGAAGGTTTGTATCAGTTTAAAGCTTTCTATTGCTACCCAGTAGGTTAGTTACAGAAAAGATAGGAAACAAGCGCAGATGTGGCCTTTTAAACCAGAAAGTAGAAAGAGATGGACAAACTGTCCAAATGGTCAATAGACTACAATTTCTGGGCCAAGAACTTCTCCTCTCATGGTAGACAGGCTACATAGTGCTTACCACTCTCACTGATAAGCTAGAAGGCTTTCTTCCAACACAGAAAAGCTTGCGGGGGTCATAAGCTTACCAACAGTCCTGGATACAGCAACTCTGTATCTGGACTAGGCTAGTTACAGGAAAGGTGGGAAACAAGCGCAAGTGCAGCTTTTGAACCAGAACATTGAAAAAGATGGCAAAAAAACTGCCCAAACCACCAGTAGCTACAATTTCTGGGCCAGGAACCACTCCGCTTGTGGTAGACAGGCTACTTAATGCTTACCACTCCCACTGATAAGCTAGAAGTCTTTCTCTAACACAGAAAGGCTTGGAGGGCTCAGAAGCTTACAAAGAGTCCTGGATACAGCAAATCTGTACCTGGACTAGACTAACTATCGCACTTTAGTGTGTAGCCTACAACAGAAAGGTGGGGAACAAGTACAAATGTAGGCTTTTAAGCCAGCAAGTTGAAAGAGATGGGAAACTGCCCAAACAGCCAAATAAACTACAATTTCTGGGCCACAACTCACTCTTCCCATGGCGGATAGGCAGCCTAGTGCTTACCACTCCCACTGAACAGCTAGAAGGCTTCTCTCCAACACAGAAAGGCTTGAGGGGGGGGGGCTCAGAAGCTTACTAACAATCCTGGATACAGCAATTCTGTAACTGGATTAGGCTAGTTATAGGAAAGGTGGGAAACAGGCACAAGTGTGGCTTTCAAGCCAGAAAGTTGAAAGAGATGGAAAAAAACTGCTCAAACAGCCAATAGCTACAATTTCTGGGCCAGGGACTACTCCTCTTGTGGTAGATAGGCTACCTGATGCTTACCACTCCCACTGATAAGCTAGAAGGCTTCCCTCCAACACAGAAAGGCTTGAGGGGCTCAGAAGCTTACAAAGAGTCCTGGATACAGCAAATCTGTATCTGGACTAGACTAGTTACAGAAAAGGCAGGGAACAAGTGCAAACATAGGCTTTTAAGCCAGCAAGTTGAAAGAGATGGAAAACTGCCCAAACGACCAAATAAACTACAGTTTCTGGGCCACAACTCACTCTTCCCATGGTGGATAGGCAACCTAGTGCTTACCACTCCCACTGATAAGTTAGAAGGCTTCCCTCCAACACGGAAAGGCTTGGGGGGCTAAGAAGTTTACAAAGAGTCTTGGATACAGCAAATCTGTACATGGACTAGACTAGTAACAGGAAAGGCAGGAAACAAGCACAAACACAGACTTTTAAATCAGAAGGTTGAAAGAGATGGAAAAGCTTCCCAAATGGCCAATAAACTATCATTTCTGGGTCAGAAACCACTCCTCCTGTGGTAGATAGGTTACCTAGTGTTTACCACTCCCACTGATAAGCTAGAAGGCTTCTCTCCAGCACAGAAGGGCTTGGGGGACTCAGACACTTACCAACAGTCCTTGATACAGCAAATCTGTACCTGGACTACACTAGTTATAGGAAAGGCAGGGACCAAATGCAAAACGGGCTTTTAACTAGAAAGTAGAAAGAGATGGAAAAACTGCCCAAATGGCCAAATGGCCAATGAACTACAATTTCAGGGCCAAAACCCACTCTTCCCATGGTAGACAGGCTACCTAGTGCTTACCACTCCCACTGATAAGCTAGAAGGCTTCCCTCCAACACAGAAAGGCTTGGGGGGCTCAGAAGCTTACCAACAGTCCTGGATACTGTAAGTCTATATCTGGACTTGACTAGTTACAGGAAAGGCAGGAAACAAGCTTAGAATTTTTTTTTGTTACAGAAAAGCAGCTAAAACAGCAGTAAATACAATTCAAATTGTAGTGCAGGCCAGCACACTCGAGAGTGTGTAGCAACAGTACAGCAAATACAGTTCAAATAAATGCAATTAAATTAACAAATGACTAAAAAACAAGTGTAGAAGGCAGTAAATTAGAAGGCTACTAACAAGCAGTAATAAGTGCAGAGTAAGAGTGAACAGATGGTATGCAAAGGAGCAACTAAGACAGTTACAGTAAGAGTAGCTGAATAAAAAAAATATATATATATATATATATGTATATATATATATATATATATATATATATATATATATATATATATATATATATATATATATATTTCTTTTTTTTTTTTTGAGGGAGGAAACAGAGCAGGATTAAGATGCTACAGGGGTTGTCCTTCCCAAATGCTCTCTTTGTACACAGTAGCAGTGCCTGAAATCAGAATATGATCTCACTGCACTCAGTTGAGTGAGCAACTGAGATGGGCCCAGAAGGAGTATCCAAATACAAATCTACAAGAGGGGCAGGCAATTTCAAAGCCACCAACATTAACACCAAAAGAAGAACAGGGAGGTTGTGTGAGTAACTAACTGTAGAGAGACAGCCACAACTTCAGTTGAGTTAATATTCAGTGAACAACACAAATAAATAAACTAAATACAGTACTATATGCAAAAGAGCAGATAAAAGTATACTTAAATTCACTTATACTTCCAGCTGATTTCAGGTAGATATTAGCCAGCCAAAGCTCTGATATTAAGCAGAGATAACTCAAAACGTACCACTTATATAAGGCAAGAATGTCAGTGATGAGCTAAAACTACCCCCACTGCTATCAATGGCTACACAGAAATTCTAAAAAGTACTATGTAGAGAGACATCCACAACTTCAGTTGAGTTAATATTCAGTGAAAAATACAAATAAATAAATTAAATACAGTACTATATGCAAAAGAGCAGATAAAAGTGTACTTAAATTCACTTACACGTCCAGCTGATTTCAGGTAGATATTAGGTGGCCAAAGCTCTGATATTAGATGAAATTAAGGTGTGAAGCAATAAAGGACATTTTAGGATAATGTATACAATATGATTTTGTCAGAATTATGTTAAGGCAGTAACTATGTTAATGTTCACACATCTGTGAACATTGCAATATCAATTGTTTCTTGGCCAAGAAAATTGATCCTGTTGTTTTGTCCAACAGCATTGTCCCAGATTTGAAACACATGTATCTGTGTATATATGCTACACAAGTCATTACTGAATGGATATGATGCGGGAGCAGTCACACCACAACATTCACAAATCAACTGTTTCACTGGCATGATATTACAAAATGATGTGATATTTCTTTCTCCAAAGTAAAAGTTCAGAATAACTTCATGCAGTGTTGTTTGTGTACTATCAGCACATTTATAAAATGCTGCCTTTGGCTGGAATTGAACAGCAAACTATGTAATTCCACCAGCGACAAATGTGTATGAATCTTGTGCGCAACAGTGGAAGTCTTAACAAACCTGTGAAACTCCACCTATGTGAAGTCATTACATCATATGATTGTATTGCAATTTGTATGAGATAAAAGGGCTGCAGGGGGTTGTCCACAATAAAATACTGGTGGATGACATTCATGCATAAGAAAATTAGGCACTCAATGTTTATAGTAAACCAATGTGGGTTTTAACACCTAACTGTGTGATGACAGAAACTACACAACATTGGGAAGAATGAACATGCCACTGTGCCACCGTTGCTACAGTTGTGAGAAATTTTATTATTTGAAGTGATGAGAACATGTTATTGCTATAATAGATATGTATGCCTGTAATTTCTTTTTAAAGTGCTGTTGCTATTACGTGTGTTTCTCACACAACATTGTCTGCTGCTAGGTATACCCATACATACGTGATGAGTAGTACAGTTGTCACTCTGACAGCAGAATGTTAGTCCTGTACAATCTGTGGTAGTCCTGTACAATCTGTGGATAATCATGGATTCAAACACATGCTTTACTAAGGCAACAGCATGCAGAACATAGTCTCATGTCCTCATGCCACAGGGAAAGCATTTGTAGTTCTCATGGGAAAGCCAAATGCCGCCCCATGGCATCAGCATTATCCAATAAAGCATTTATGTTTGAAAATTGAGAAGAAATCTATGTAATAAGAATCCAAAGTCATACATGTACACAGCAGTGACTGGCTAACAGGAGTTTCCTACCTGCACATTCACAGATGTACAGACACAAACAATTCTAAGGAGTAATGGCTGGATTTAAACAGATTACCTAATATCACAAGGTACAGAATACTGCCTGAATCACATGCAACACATGAGATGTTCTTTTACCATTGTGACTGTGCACATTTGAATGGATGACGTCACTATTCTTTCACATGTTGATGTTCTTCTGAAAAGTGTATGAAGATGCTTGAAGTCCACAGTTACACATACTACATGCCTTAGAAGCCTTCTCTACACAGCACAGCACACACTGACAGTAGTCAATCACTGCTGTAGTCAGACCTCTTCCTTCTGTGCTTATGCAGTCTAGAGAGCACAGAATCAACAGCAAGTACCACATAGTAACTGATATGAGCACTTTGATGTGGTTCATTTTTGATAGCATGATGTAAGCATTGTGTTTCTAAAACCAGATATTGCCTAGGGGTAATGCAAATGTATAGGTTAATCCTCTGTCAGTGAAAATACATACCAAAGTGAAAGTTTACGCAGTACACACATTCAAATTACCCAGTGTTGGACTTGATCATCTCACCTATAAATTTACACAATCTATACAACACAGACTTAGCTGCAAGTACCACAGTAGAAGTCTTACTCTTAAGGAGAAAGAGTGCTCTTTTGACGTTATGACCTCATCACTGTGTTGCAGGGAGGATGGTTCCTTTAAAAGCAGGATAAAGGGCCGAAGGAGCTGTGTCCAAGGTTAAGAGTATTCTCCTTGCTGGAAGTAGACACAACAAATTTGACAATGAGGTGTAAATAGGTTAACCAACATTGTAACACAGTTGTAGGAGTAACCATTGGAGTGCAGACATGCATTAACAGACTGACTTAACTAAGTCAGCATCACTATAAAATTAAGATACCTTGATTTACAAATTCAATAGAGGCATACAGATTGTTTTACAACTTAAACAAAAAATTACTTGTTGCAAATCTTTTTTTACTCCCTTGCCTTAAGCATAGTGCTGGCAAACTAAATTGCACTGCTGATGGCAAAGTATTAAGTATGTGTATTATCTTTATGTGTTGAACTTAGAATTGGAATTAGCAGTAATTGATGGTGCTCTGTGCTGCCTTTCATGCAGATAAGCAGCACACGTATAAGACCATGCCTGAATCTGATGGAATAAAGAATAAATATGTCTTATGGTCCTGTTTCAGATGTCATGATTTACACATGTGTCATGATAGTTGCAGTTTTTCATTCCTCATAATTATGCTACAGGTGTATTCTGATACACACGAGGAACCAGGCATGATATTGCTGATGGAAACATGACTTATGGAAAAATTTTGGGATCAATTAGGTTTATCTGATGACACAGAGAGGGTTGGAAGAGATGGACCATTCATAACTAGAATACACATATAGACATAATAAGGGATTATTCCATGGTAAATGTCTGCACGTGTTTGTGTTGTGTTACTGAATGCTTTATTATACTAATTATTCATGTGAGATCTGTACAAGACAGGCTTCACAATAGGGAGCAGGAACATTAACATAGCAGCAGAATAATGATGTGTTAAGAAATGGTGTTGCCAACAGTTACACCCACAGAGGTCATACAAAACACTCAACAACATTTTTGCATACACCTGGATTTGAACCTTAACAGTATTTCAAAACAAATCTACAAACATGAGTATTATCTAACCATACCACATAGGAAGTGGTCTGAATGGAGAGATGATAAGTCAGGAAGCAAAGGAGAGTAGTATTGCTGAAATTGAATTCATCCTCAAGTCTCAGTGAGTACCTTCACAAGGTGGACCCTGTTTTTCACAAAATCTCACTAAGACGACACTAATATATAGACTGTATTTATATAGCATATATCATGTACAGAAGTAGTTTAAAAATGAAAAATGATAGCTTGGTGCACAAGACCCAGGATAAAAAATGCCCAATCTTGGTAGGCACACTGGTGCCAGGACTGGAAAAGATGACAGTGTAGAATCCTCAAAATATGGAAACATTCCTACAATGGGGCCAGGCCCAGGAGAAGGATGCCCCCTCCCCCCCCCCCCCGCATTGTAGAAGGAAGTGGCATTCCACAAAATTCACAAAAACTGATAGGCCAAAGAAGAGCCATAAAGATGATAAAGTGGACTATTGGGCATAAGAAAAAATTATGTATTGTTACTATTATGCAAAAAGCCCAGAATTTCCAGACACAAGTCATACAAAATGATTAAGAGAGAAATTAAAGGAAAGGAAAATACTTACACAAGAAAAAATGTCAGAAGCTTCAAACAAAAATTTGTATTCATAATACAAAAGACTTGTGATAAACAGCATATAGATCAAGAAACTTTGGTCTGTTTGGAAAAAGAAGTGCAAAAATATAAACAATAAAACCTAGAGATTTTTGAAAAACGTATAAAAAAGAAATATGGACATGGGAAAGAAAGAAAGATTTGATATGGTGCAATATTTATGCAAAGGTGAATGCCAAATTAATCAATATAAAGAAGGACCCCCCAAATATATTCAAAGAGAAATACAGGCAAAGGCATCCAGATATGGAACATTTCACAATAAAAAAAATAATATCACAAAGAGGGAATGTAGAATAAATTAGTAAAGCAGGTTAAAAATGTAGAAGTTGAATTTATGGAGTGCCTGCAAAGTGAAGGATTTGGTGCAGAAGATCTAACACAGGTTACATCACAGCAAGATGGAGCAAGTCCACAAAGTAAGGAGAAGAGGAAGATCAGGAGACGGATGAAGAAGAAATATGGACATGTGAAAGAAAAAGAGATTTAATATTGTATAATATTTATGCAAGTTAAAAAAGTAGAAGTTGAAGTTATGGAGTGCCTGCGAAGTGAAGGATTTGGTGCAGAAGGTCTAACACAGGTTACATCGCAGCAAGATGGAGCAAGTTCACAAAGTAAGGAGAGGACAGCTGAAGAAAAATATGGACATGTGAAAGAAAAAGAGATTTAATATTGTATAATCTTTACGCAAAGGAGAAACCAAAACTAAACAATACAAAAAGTGCAGCACCAAAGATACTTGAAGAGAAATACAGGCAATGGAATTCACATATGGAAAACTTTACAATACAAAAAATAAGAAGACAAACAGGAAAGGTAGAAAAGGAGATTTGCAATGGAAAAGTTAAAGAAATAGAAACTGAGGTTAAGGAATACCTGCGAAGTGAAGGATTCAATGTAGAAAATCTAATTCAGAAAGTACCACAACAGGATAAAGCAATGGGTATCCAAATTTAGAGGAAACCAGTGGAATGGATAGCAATTGGTCAGGATCCAAATGAAGATATTGTGGAGCCTTCCACAGGAAACCAATATAAATGTTCACTTGAAGCTAGACAGCAAAGGAAGGAAAAGGAAACTGTGGATACTCTGACGCAGTCAGTGTTGAGGAGTGATAGGCCAGTGAGTTTCCATATGACAGAGCAACAGATGGCACAGGATGAAATTGAAGAGAATGTGCCACAGGAAGATGTTATAGAACTTTCAATAGAATGCCCACAGGAAATGGAAAACAAAAAATGTGCCCTCAGTTTAGAAGAAAACGAGCTAAGAGATGAGTTGCTTGATTTAATAGAGATACATAGACATATTAAGATCAATGAAAGAAATAGACTGCAGAAGGTCAATAAAATTGAAAAAGTCAGAAGTTTGATAAAACAAATGAACACAGTAATTAGGACAGTCCATACAGATCCATGCGATGTAACAGAAGTAAAGAGGATATTTTACTGTGCAGCTAAATTAATAACTGATAAACGTCTACCACAAGAACACAGGGTATTGAGGGAAAGGAGGGGAGAAATCGAATACCATCATGGAATATCGAATAGAGAAAACTATAAGGCAATAAAGACAAAAAATGTTACTGTTAGAAGAATATAGAAGAGGGAACAGATCAGCAAAAATACTAAGAAAGAGAGACATAATGAAAATAATGAGCAGTATTAGAACAGACCAGGATCTATCATGCACTATCACAAATAACAAACTAAAAATCTCAGCATATGAGGAAAAACTTAGAAAATATAAAGGGAAAATACAAAATAAGCAATATATTGATGATCCAAAAAAATATTTACAGAGAATTGGAAAACAAGGTAAAAGGAATTGAAAGACCACCAAAAAGAAGAAGATAGAGATACATTTTGGAGAAGTATTTATGAAGATCCTGTGGAACATAACAAAGATGCTAACTGGATAGAAGAAGTAAAAGAAAGAATAAGAAGTTTAAAGGTACAGGATTTGAAATGGAATGAAGTAAAAGCCAGAAAGATTGAAACAAATTTAAGAAAAGCCTCTAATTGAAAACTACCAGGTCCGGATACAGTACTTAACTTCTGGTTAAAAGTATTAACATCTTTACACAAAGATTTAGCTATGAGTAAGAACTATTTATATGCGCACCATGAACAGACACCAACCTGGCTAACAACAGGAAAAACAATGCTCCTACTTAGGAGTGAACTTGCAAGCTACCCTAAAAACTATAAACCAATAACTTGCCTTCTGATGACATCTAAACTATACAATGTAATTGATGCTGAAAGAGTTTATAATCATAGAAGAAAACTCAGTTATGGCAGTAGAAAAAATGGGCAATAAAAAAAAGTAAATGAAAAACAACTGCTGTTCTGCCAAGTACAAATAAATCCAGGTCCCGAAATGTAAAGATGCTTTATTGGTCCAAACACCTCAATAGGAACACCACCAAACAAACTGCAGGCTGTTAGTGAAAAAACAATCCAAATAACGTATTGCACAAAACGTTTTCGTCGCCAACTTCTTCAGTAGTCTAATGGATGATCTGCATAGTCTGGTTTCTGGATATAACCTGGTACAGGCCCCTTTGGTGTCACTGGATAGTGCGGTCTAAGTTTGCCAGTGTATCTGTAGCCAGGCCATGGGTCTGTGTTAACATCATTGTCCACATTCTTGGAGGGTTCCTGTTTTGTCTTCTCGTCCTTTGCTTTCTTATGCAGCAGCTTATGAGTTGCCCAGCTCCCCTTGAAGCATTCCTGTGAGCAGAAGTACGATCCTTTTATGCCCAGTTTGATACAGGTTGGGCACTGCAATTTAGCTTCTAATAAAAAAAAGTCATATGGAACAAAGGATCATTTTTTAATAAATAAAGTCATAGTGGAGAACTGTAAAATGGGGAAGAATCTAAGTATGGCATGGATTGACTATTAAAAAGCATTTGATAGTATCCCGCATTCATGGATAAAACAGTGCTTAAAATGTATAAGATACACCCTAGACTGATCGACTACATTACAGTGACCACGAAACAATGGCAGACTACTTTGCAATTAAGCCATGATAAAGGACAAATTATTATTCCAGGGATAAAAATTCAAAGGGGGATATTCATGGGTGATTCTTTGTCATAGCTGCTATTCTGACTTGCCCTTAACCCATTAAGCTGTCTACTTAACAGCTTAGGCCTTGGTTATAATTTGGCTCCTAGAAAACAAAAAAAAGTGTAAAGACTTCAAATCTTCTCTTTGCCAATGATTTAAAACTGTATAGCTCATCAGATGAGGACCTGAAAGCACAACTGCAAGTTGTCAAAACTTTTTTATATGATATAAAAATGTAATTTGGTCTTGATAAATGTGCAAAAGCAACGTTTAAAGCAGGAAAACTGCAACACCAAGAAAACATCAGTTTGGGACAAGAATGTGATATAAAAGAACTTGAGGAAGAGGGAGTGTATAATACTTGAGGAAATGATGAAAGATTAGCAATAACACATGAACAAATATGAACAAAACTTTATAAGGAACACTTTAGAAGATTTAAATTAATCCTGAAAACAGTGTTGCCATCTAGGAAAAAAATTAAGCTATAAACCAGTTTGCTCTTCCTGTCCTTGCTTACAGTTTTGGAGTGATTGACTGTCCCTAAAATGTGTTGGATAGATTAGACAAGGAAACAAGAAGGATGCTTCATGCTTACCAAAAGATTTATAAAAATTAGTGTGCATGCCAAGATTATATATTACCCATTCTGATGGAGGGATGGACCTCCTTGAAATTGACTACATGTACAGATCTGCAATCATGGGACTGCACGCATATCTGCTGACATCACAAGTTACAAACATAGTGAATGTTTTGAAACATGAGAAGAATAAATCTAAGATGACTTCTCTGCTTAGTCTAGCAGAAGCATATTGGCATCAAACAGGAATGGAAATCAAACCAGAAGTAGATAAAAATCAGGCAGCAACTGAATGTGCCAAAAAACAAAATAAAGTATATAAGGTGAAGGAACAGAACAGAAGGCAAGAAATGTGGAAAATGCATAAATATAGTTATAACTATAGAAATCTTCTAGAAGAACCTCATGCTGATCAGAAATGAATGCTAGAATGGTAAAGGAGAGGCGAATTTAAACCAAGAGATGAAAGGTTAATATTTGTGGCACAAAATAGTGGGCTACGTACACGTTGGTTTACAAAGTCCATTGAAGTTGTGGGAGAAACAGAGACAAATGTAGGTTTTGTAAAACAGAACTGGAGACAGTCACACATCTCGTTGCTGGTTGTGACATACTAATGGCAGAAGCACTGTATACTGAAAGGCATAATAATGTGGCAAGTCTGTTGCACTGGAGATTGTGCAAATATTATAGGTTCATAGGTAGGTACTGGGCTATCTGCCCGAA
The DNA here is from genome assembly GCF_019279795.1 of Protopterus annectens. Taxonomy (NCBI): domain Eukaryota; kingdom Metazoa; phylum Chordata; order Ceratodontiformes; family Protopteridae; genus Protopterus; species Protopterus annectens. The sequence goes on along the minus strand of NC_056732.1, from coordinate 681,604,423 downwards.
GGCATATATTAGCCCAGCCACATTGTGAGGTATTCACCACCCTTTTGGTTAGTTCCCTAGGCCCTTGATCTAGAAGCTAGTACCCTTGGCCCCTATCTAGTAGAGCTGTTGGTATGATACCTGGTGTGAACTTTCTGTTACTCATCCACTCATCAAGGTTCCTCTTGAAGAGTAATAGTGAGGGGCTCTGTCTTATCTAGATCAGGACTTTATTCCATATCAAGGGAAGTCTTTGCGAAGGGAATCTATCCCTCCAGCATGTTCTATTCATTGTCGTGCTGAGGTTTATATCCCTAGAGCGTGTGGCTCGAGTAGATTTGGTTTTGCTAAGATGGAGCATGTTCAACAGTTCTGGGTTGGACATGGCTCTGTATGTTAGACAGAGATCGCCTCTGAGAAGGTGGTATGCAACAGAGAAAAGCCTTGATTTTTTCAATTGTGCTGCATAGGGCAACTGTTTGAGGCCAGTAATCCTCTTAGTGAGGTACCTCTGTGGTCTCTCCAGCTGCTGGAGATGTCTGGCCAGGTACATTCCAATTGGTGCATTGTACTCAATAATGGGTTTGATGAGGGAAGAGCAGAGGGGCACCACTACATTCTTAGATCTTGATGCGAACCCTTTTGTGATCAGATGGGTCACATAGAAGGATTTTCTAATCACCTTGGCAACATGGTTATCAAAGGAAAGCTGAATATCTACTTGGGTCCCTAGATCCCTTATTACTTCTTCAGATTTCAGGGGGTTACCTCCTATGTGGTAGTTCATGGGTACTCTGTTTTTTCCAAAGGTGATTACTACACATTTTTTAGCATTTAGCTTGAGACCATGGCTTTGACACCATGCATCAGTCTCATTAAGGCCCTTCTGGAGGATATCCATGTTGGCCGGAGACTCTATTATAGCACCCGGTTTGCAGTCGTCTGCAAACTTGGTCAGTCACAGCCCTTCAGTGCTTGCCTGTACTTCTGAGAAGTATATGCCAAACAGGAGGGGCCCCAGGACAGAGCCCTGAGGCATACCGCTTATTACTGGTCTGGATTTGGACATAGATCCGACTACTCTTACTTTGTGGGATCTGTCTGAGAGCCAATTTGCAATCCATCTTGTGACGTAAGGGTTTATGCCCAGGTTGGCAAGTTTATCAATAATACCCGAATGGGGAATGGTGTCAAATGCTTTAGCAAGGTCAAGGTAAGCTGTGTGTACCTCCTTTCCCTTATCTATAGCCTGAGTAACTGTCTCAAAGAAGTCCACCAGGTTCAGGAGGCATGATCTGCCCTTGACGAAGCCGAACTGTGTGGGGTCAAGTATTTGGAGGTTCCCAATCTCTCCATTTATGACTTTCATAATGACTCACTCCATTGCCTTAGAGATGGTACTGAAGTGGCTGAAAAACACTGGAAAAATGAGCCACGGCGCATCATAGAAAATGATGGTCTACATCACATGGGTTCACCCATTACCAGCAGTTCAAAAGATAGATGCTAGATCATTGTATATGATGGTCCATGAAAATACTTGATCATTGAAATTGCCACACTCAGTGATTACAGTGTCTTGCATGCAGAGAGAGACACAAAGTAATAAAATATCAGAATTTGCAAGCAGTAACGAGAGCGGTGCAGAAGAAAGCTACCCAGACAGTTCCAATAGTAGTAGGAGCAACGGAACTTATAAAAAAGAATATACAATTGTACTTAGATATGTTACCAATACATGTAACCCCATATGAATTGCAGAAGGAGTTATTACTTTGCACATTGCGGGTGCTGCGAAGAGCACTTCTGGTTGATGTCAAAGACTGAGACAATACTAATTTCATGAACTTTAATCGTACTTTGACATAGAAATGGGGTCCATTCCCATCATGGTATTAGAAACCCAAAAGATTTGGAGAAATTAAAAAAGATAAGTCTTACTTCCCAAAATTGAAATATGACAACATATTGCAGAAAAGCAGAATGCATGTATTACTCTTACTCTCATGACAACTACATGCTGTACATTCATCTCTTCAGCTCGCTGAACAGCATATTAGCAAGACTATACATAGCTAAGCACAGAAGTGCAAAGGGCACCAGAATAATAAAGCCAAAGGCAAAAACTTCCAAGATTTTGCCAAAACTGTGCACTTCCATTTAGCCTGAGGTATAGTCGGTGCTAGGTGCCAAACACTGAGCAAATGTAGAGGAGGAAGTTGAATAACACAGAAAAGATAAGATAAACAGACATGGTGAAAGGGAGGCAGGGCCCGAGTAGCTTATGACAGAAGCAGGATAATGGAGGCTTATTACAATATGCAGACAACAGCTACACTTAAAACAATGTACTGAAAACAGTCAATGACACTTAGCTAATACCTATAGATCTGAGCATTATCTCATCACATCACAAAGGAACTCCTACTTCACACATGTTAAAATTACCTAATTAAAAGACAGTGACGACTTACTAAAGCAAAAGGGGTGAATAGAGTGAGAGAGAGAGACAGAGAGAGAGAGAGAGAGATGGAGAGAGGAATAGCAACAGTATTTTGTGTGGAACATGTAGGACCATATGTATGCTGTGTTACTCTTACTTCTTTCCTTGTTATTAATCTGTCATGCTCTGTACAGTAAAGTCTTTGCTATAAGCCACAAGAAAGGGTAGAAGAATAAAAACAAAATGATGACATAAGCAGAATCAAGGTGCCTTACTAAGTTTCCCTGTTGGGGCTGAAATGTTTTGGCAAATGCTTTTTTTCTGAATTATTCAACTGATATGTTACTGAACTTTTACAAAGGGAGATAAATAAAGATGTTTGCAGTTAACCATACAATAGGAATTTAAGATGTCATAAAATAAGAATTTGACCTACAGCTGTAACTGAACCTATGACACTATGCAAAATCATCAGTTTACAGGCCCAATACACTACATAGGATATTCTAGTTCGTTACATCCAGCAGCTGTTAATTATTTCAGAATTGTGCTTTTCATCTGCCTGTACTCTATATTCCCACAGTGCAGCAGATTTAAGCACATTTGCTCAAAAGTAACTGGACTACTACAGCTGAAATTAAAATCTTCATCATTTGCTATAGGAAGCTGAATAGCATTCACTGCCACTCAGCATTACTGTGCAATGCTAACATCGCACAAATATTGTGGACAAAAAGTGAAGTTTTTTTGATGGGTCATTTCTGGCCATGTGGGTTGTGTGTGATTCTATTTTTTTACCAGATTAAATGTGTGAAAAAGGGGTTGACAGGATGGTGGTAAAAATGGGGGAGGCAAGCACAGGGTAGGACACAGAAGAAAGAATACAGGAATTTACAGAAGAGTGGCGGGGGGAGAACCATAGTTTTCCAATTCTTCACAGTATAAATTTAGTACTGTACACACAGTTTCATGACACTGGAGAGTCACCACACCAGGGATGGATGATAGCAACATAATAATGCTGCATAGCCAGTTTTACCAAATTGTGTCAATATGACATGTAGGCAAAGTGGAGAGATATGTATTATTATTATTATTATTTATTATTTTATATGTGGACCAGGTACACAGTTTTTTTTTTTTTTTTTTGGAAAGAGGAATGTTCAGGAAGGTGCTCAGGAATAAAATGGTCAGGTAGGTGGGTTAGTTTAGGTAGCAGCTGCAGACATACTAGGCAGACAGTGATGGTGATGGACACAAATGGTTGGGGGACATCATGACTGAGGGATAAGTAGAGGACCTCAGAGGTGCATCCACATCTATCTTTAGAACAGTGAGAATCTAGTCTTCACCCTCAGAACTATGATCAGTGTCTCTTGTGTTATCTGCATGGGTCATTACTGGACATGACATCACTTTGGCAATATGATGCAGGACCTTTACAACCCTGCTGCTTTGGGCATCAAGGCTCCTCTCCATAATGCTCTCCACCAGCCCTGTCAACTCCTGTCGGGTGACAAAATCACCACATCCACTGCTACTAATCCTGGGGGGCACCAGTGGACCAGCATCTAGAGCAGAGCTACCTGATATAAGTGGAGCAGGTAGGGCAGGAGCTGTGGAGGCAATATTGAGAAATTGTGAACCAGATGTGCATGGATGTCTGTGCTTTCTGTGGTGGTGCTGTCATAGCCACCTGTGAAGGTATGGTAGGGCCAATCTGCAGTGATTAGTCCAGCTCCTTGTGCTGATAGTAATTTTGTTTTCAGCACCAATGTATTAAAAATAAATATAAATATATGTGTGTGTGTGCGTGTGTGTGCGTGTGTGTGTGTGTGTGTGTGTGTGTGTGTGTGTGTGTGTGTGTGTGTGTGAGAGAAAATGGGGGGGGAGACAAAAAAGAATGAGAATTAGATCAATGGAATGTCATATTACTTAAATATTTCAATACAGCCAACAATATGACAAATACATAAGGACAAATTTGCCACATCCAGATAGGATGGAAAGGCATAAATATGTCATAACGTCAATCACAGTGATATGATATAACTTATAGGTTCATGTATTGCACTTTGTCATATCAGACATCTGATCTATAAGGTAATAAATGCATTTGCAAATATTGAATTGTTATTGTCATGCAGTGTTTACAGTGTTGTAAAATATCTTATAAATAGTAGCCTGTAAAAAAAATGAATATCTGTTTTAGGTATTGAACTCACACACAACTAATCCAGTGCAGTCACTGCCTGTTGCAATAACCAAGGGTTATTGCAGTAGGCATACAGGCTTGATATGAAGATTAAAGGTATGCTTGTTCAAGATTATATGCAGTGATGGACTAAGAATACTTCTGTGCCTTGTAGTCAGAAGAGATGCATACTTGGCAAGTTAGTCTTTCCTGAAGCATCTCACAGTTTTCTATCTGTGTTGCAGTTGTGCAGTAGAAAAAGAAAAAATAGACATGAAAGCATAATGAATACTTGTGTTGGCTGGCTAATTGATGTCATATCATAGACAGGTTATAGGTCAGTATACTGACACAAATGAGGGGTGTTTGTAATCTTAAATGTATCCTTCCATCAGTTAAGGAGATCCTCATCATGTTACTGTAGTGGTGATGTCATTGCTCCCCAGCATGTGGGAATGACAGTTTATTTAGTTAGTTACTGAAATATGATTACCAGGAAAGTCCAACTGGGTAGGTGCCCATTTTCATGGAAGGCATGGGGAGAAAGCTCCAAAATATTACAAAACATTTTAAGAATAATAATTTTACAGTCTTTAGAAGTAATACAATAAACAAATACAGTGATTAAAATGAGATACAAGTTATACTTACCTTAAATTTCTCAAAAGATTGTCTAAAATTTCTCTAAATATTAAAGGACTGTCATATACATTGTATTAATTCTTAACCAATGTTTTTATATTATGTCTGATTTGTTATAATTATTTAAACTGCAGATGTTTTTGTTTTATTTTTGAAGATTGTATAATTATTGTTCGTAAAATGTTTTGTAATAATTTGCCTTTTCTCCTCAGCCTCCACTAAAATGGGCTTCTATGCAATTGAACTTGCTCGGTAATCAAATGTCAATAAATAAATAAATAAATAAATATGATAATTATTTAATAGTTAGAGAAAGTTTAGCCATTTTATAGAGAAATTAAAGGTACATTGGCATAATACAAGCAGGAATTACAATACAAAGAGAGAGAAAAGCAGGCTTATATTATATTTAGAGAGAGAGACAGGGGAGATAAATTGATAGAAGAAAGGAAGTGGGTGAAGAAGGGATACTAAGGAGATATAAGGTGTGAATACCTATTTGTCCATGTTTAGAGATAGTTTATCCTGGTGTTGAGTAAGAACAGAGCAAGCTTTGGCTAGGAAGTCTTTCAGAATGGTTTTGAAGGATGGTAGGGAAGGTATTGACCTGATGGACAGAGATAAGAAATTCCAAGCCTTAGCAACATAGTACAATCCAGACAATGTCCAGCAGATTCGATAAGTTTGTGGACAGGCAGGAGTTTTTGCTCACTGGATCATAATGACTAAGTACATAATTGTGTGGAATGTTATTTAGTGCTGAACAAGCAGAAAGATTCTGGATAATTTTATGTGTGTTAAGAAGCTGTGTATATATTAGTTGATGCGGAAGTTCTAACCAATTTAGGCTTTTTAGTGCTATATAAAGTAATGGGTTCTGAAAGGGTATCTGCTACAGATTTAGCAACTTTGTTATAGCATTGTTCAAGTTTTGATTTTTGTGATGGATGAAGGTTATTAAGGATGGGATCACCATAAAGAAGTGTAGGGAGGAGATAAGTAGTGACAAGTGTAGCTTTAAATGCATCGGTGAGAAAGTTTTTGGCTGTATAAAGCATCCCTAGTTTTTTATGAGTTTTTCTTATGCAACTTTTTATATAAAGGTCAAATTTAAGATTTTCATCCACTATCATTCCTAATAATTTGCTATTAGAAGTGACTTCAATGGTTGTACTATCAACAGATAACACTTTAAATTTATTTTTCCATGGGAGAGGGATTTGTGAAAAAAAAGTAGTAGTTTTTTTGTTATGGCGAGCATGAGCTGTGAGTTATAAAGCCATGTTTCAGTTGTTAAAGGTTCCTGAGTAATTTTTTGGATGTATGCCATGTTGTTAGATGTTCAAATGAGCATGGAGTCATCGGCGAACTGTATTAGACAGGCCTGTCGTGTGTATGTGTAGAAGGTGGTTTTGAGAATGTTAAAAAGGAGGGGACCAAGGATAGAGCCTTTTGGTACACCGTTGGTGACCATGAGGTATGGAAAGAGGGTGGAGTGCCATTTTAGTGACTGATACCTAATAGACAGGTAGCTTTTGAACCATAGAAGGGTAGGCTGAGCTAGACCTAATGAGGACAGTTGAAGTAGAAGTTTGCTGTAATAAACAGTGCTAAAGACTTTAGGCAAGTCTAGAAATAAGGAGGAGACTAGCTTGTCATTATCTCTAGCTTTATTGATAGTATCTATATAGGCTAGAAGTTCAGTGTTAGTACTGTGGCAATGATGGAAGTCATGTTTTGTGGAGGATAGGAGCTCTTCCTGCAAGAGGTAGTTTAGCAATTGTTTTTAAATGCATTTTGAAAGTATTTTGGAGAGGGGGTTAAGATTATTATTGATCTAATGTTAGTCATATCTGCTGAATTTCCTCCTTTGTGAAAAGGGATAATGTGTGACTTTTTCCAGAGAGAGGGAACATGAGATCCTGGAATGAATTCTTTATAAGGCTTGAGACAATATAAATAATGCTATTGGCTGCTATTTTAAGATATTCATTTAGAAGATCATCAGATGAAGTAGAGCACGGTTTGAGTTTGCTTAAGAATAGTTTTATCTAGGATGTAGGCAAAGATTTGAAGGTGAAAATGGATGTGATGATTCTTGGCTGCTGGGCAGGGTTAAGATTACATGCTGGGGAAACCTTGGTTAGAGGTGCTACACTATCTATAAAGTAAGAGTGCACTGGAGACAGCATTAGCCAAGTTATTCCAAGCCTCAGACTTATATTGAGACCTGGTATATTCCTCCTGCACTAGTCTCTGTAGGACTTCATGAGGAGTGCCATGAAAATCCTGGACTCCTGAACATCTCACCTTTGTGCTCTAAACTGAGCACGCACTATCCCTACCATTGCCAGCACTGTTTGCAGCAGTCAATCTGGAAATATTGGTCCAAACTGGCACCCAATTCAGATCTCATGTGTAACAACTTGTGTTCAAAACAACACAGCCTTGACAACTGCATTTGTGCAATTAGAAGCACAGCAATGGCTTGCCAGACACATTAGCACTGAGTACATCAAGAAGCATAAATGGTGTTAAAAATGGAAGTGAGATTTGGCCATGTGTGATGCTCGGACAACTGTGGCATGTTCCAGTGTTAAACACTGATATGGTTTATGGTGCTTATTCTAATCATGGTTATTTGCAGGAAAATGGTATGACTTGTAACATATTGGCATGCTGGGAGTTAGACACTGGTAAAATTGGAGAATACCACTTGGGGTTTAAACCCAAGGGAAAAAAGGATAAAATATTAAACTTGGTTTATTAACTGTCACCACCACAAGAGAACTTACTTTTAAACATGTTAATTAAAGGTATTCTAATTTAAGACTGAATGTAGAAGTTCTTAAGAGGTGCATGTATTACTATGGGTTTACCTAGTCACGGGACTGCATTTTTATTTAAAAGGCAGTGTTTGTGTTTGTAAATGTATCTCAGATGCATGTATTAGCATGAAGTAAATGTATCTCAGATGCATGTATTAGCATGATCAGTTAGAGACATGGTGGGTTATGTTACACACATACTTCATAAGACATACTGTCATAAACACATACTTTTGAGACGTGATAACTCAATAATTAGAACAAAAATATTGTGCACATCATACCTATGTATGTGCATTCTACATTAAATATTATTCTCACATTTAACATAATTTATACATCATTATATTGGGCTTCTATAGCAGTAATACTACATTTCTTGCACTAAACATAGCTGTGATGCCCATGTGCATTTACTGTGACATTTCTAATCAAAATTTGACAAATACCATGCTTACCCCCTCTATAAAAGTCAGTGGCAGCTGGTGACTTCAAATCAAAGGGGGGCTGCAGGAGACAGCTGAATAGGTGGGGTCAATGGGAAGGGGTGTGGCCAACTAGAAAGGAGAGGAGCTATGCTCAAAACCACAAAAACTAACTAAATACACTGCCCTGGGTGCCAAACCATCATTATGAGAGTCCTATCAAGACAAAATGAAGTATAGAAGAATAAAAATATTTCAGTGCATTGGCTGCATGACAGCTTACTTAATATCTAGATGGAAACAAAAAGGTTGCGAGGCATGAACAAATAAATTACTTTTTAAATACATTAATGGAATGCCAGTCAAAATCAAGTATAAGAAAAACAAGCAGCACTCAACTCAATCCACTTCTTGCACTGCAGTTCTAATTATAATTTATATTCAGCTTTATTAAAGTACCAAGTAACATGCTGAAAGTAGAAATCTCTGATGCCCCCACTTGTAAAAATGTTTCTTATCCAAAAAAAGACCTGCTGCCTGACAACTGTCTACTTGTTTCATGGGGAAAACATGATGAAAGTAAAAAATGAAAAGCAAACAAGAAATAAGCCCAAGATACATTGCTTAAAAGGATTACTATACAGGTTATGGACCATACAATTGGCATTCTGTTTAGTTTATGGGTAAAGCCTGCAGAGATGACTGGAAGTCTCCAAGTGTAATGATCTTCTTAAAATAATGTAATCCTGTCCTTTATTACAAATACTGTCCTATGCATTTCAATACCCAAGGCTTATACATTATCTAGTTAAGTATTCTCTACATGGCAACAACAGAAAGGCTTTAAATGTTGGCAATTCTTTAACAGTATGCTTAGTAAAGCTTACTTGCATCTTACGATCTCAGCCAAGCTTACTTGATGGTCATTAAAGTATTGCTACTTAAACACAGAGCAACAGGCACTTTGAGTAATAAGCATAAATCAACAGTACAAAAAATATGACAGAAACCAGACCATTCTGCAAAAATCAAGGACAGATGAAAAGCCACTCTAGTACTTGTGTCTACCTTGGACGGGGGGATACTCTGCACATGTACACTGCATAACTACTCCTTGCCTTGCTTCGACACATCCAAAGTCACTACATGGGGGAGTGGGGTGCAACAAGTATGTCACAATTTGAAATGTCTCTGGCTGACTGTGATGGCCCTGACACATTTGCCATACCTCTCAACCTCAGAGCAAGAAATCTGGACAAAGCCATACAAAGAAGTGGGACAAAGGCCCAAAAATAAGGACAATTTTTAAATATTGCTCTTATAAACTTAGAAAGATAATAGAATAGGTCTTGCATTAGTATGAACTTTCTGAATGGTATGAAATCTGAAACTCAAATGTCTGTCATTATTTTCTAACTTCAGTCTTTAATGATTTGAAACTAATTTGCCAAAAAAACCCCACAATTTTATGAAAAATGGACCAAAAATGTGATGTAAAAATATAAAATAGCCACACAATACAACTGAGAACCTGTCAAAGAAGGGACACTTTAATATTAGTACTGCTAACTTGAGCAGCTGACAAAATAAAATAATCTACAAAAGTAATCTATAACTCTGATTATTACAGTTATTTCTTAATTGTAAACCCTCCATGTTTTCTTCCAAAATTGCTATTTTGCAGAGGGATTATTAGGGGGAAGAGCAACATTTTGAACCAAAATCAGGGACAGTTGAGAGGTTTGGCTATGCCTAATTCTGTAAAGCAATTTATTTGCATGTACCTCTGAACCTGTTAATGCAATAAATCTGGACAAGGCCAAATATAAACAGTACTAAAAATTGCTCTTGTATAAACTGAGACAGTTGATAGAACAACAGGACTTACTTTAGTATGCATTTTTGTGAAGGTTATGAAGTCTAAAACTCAGTGTGTCATTATTTAGTGACTTAATTCCTAAATGATTTGCCAGAAAACCACAAATTTTATGAGGAACAAACCAAAAATAAGAAGCAAAAATCTGTTCATTCTTTGAAAATCTGGACAGTTGGGAGGTATAGTTCAGCTGGGGCTGTCTTTAAGTTTGCCACCCTTCCCCCTCACAAAATCATGGTCGAATGGAGCCTCCCCCTGCAGCCATTCCAATGATCCATTACTTGGTTATTTCACTCCATTTACCATAAACACTAATGTGCATACTGATTTACTTCTATGATGATTTGGACTTCATTTGAAAGTTTTATTTTTCATTTTACAGCACAAACACTAAGACATCTGCTAAACAAACTTAGCATTAAAACTTCTCTGCCCTTGAAACTCACATTCATTGAAACAGCATTGAAACCCACATTTAAAGAAAATACATTTTACCAGTGGCAGATAAAGATTAATTCTGGGCTGTTTTCAAATCATAGGCCCCTTGCATATGAAACATACATGTGCTCTTTGATACACCTTCCTATTGTTTTGAACATTTTTCCAGTAAACTATGAAACAAAACGCATGCACCAATAATGACAAAACTGCCTAATTCAGAACATCTTTCCAGTAAACAATGAAACAAAATGCATGCACCCATAATGACAAAACTGCCCAGTTCAGAACATTTCCATCATAAAAGTCTACTCAAACTTCTACAGTCCACCATTATCAGTAAATATGCACAATTCTACAGTCCACCATTATCAGTAAATATGCACAATCTCTGAAGAAGTAAAAAAGTCATCTAAATAATTCCACATTAAATAAATCTGTAACTAATGAAGAGGTTGCTGCTAGCAAACACCTTTATATTACATGGTTTCATTGAAAAATAAAGTGTCTGATGCCCCTGAGGAATAAATTGCCTATATTACATTAAAAATGATAAGCTAGTAATATTGCAATATGAAATGGATGGCAAACTGATAACAGGCTCATACTGTCTTAACTTTTTCAGTACAGCAGCATTCACCCCTTGTTGGAGTAGAACCAACAACCTTCTGCATCAAAAGCAAGTACACAACTTGTTGTGCTATCAACAATGCAAGCTGACTTAGCATAAGCAGCACTAAACTTCTCTTTGTGCAAAAGCAAGTCAGAGCAACATACCACTATGCCAAATCACATGCTTTGTGAAAGAAAAATGCTGTGTTACCACCATACATTTTACTGCCAAGGTCCCTGTGGAAAACAGTCAAAGCAACATACCACTACGCCAAATCAGCTGCTTTGTGAAAGAGCGGAAGACTGAAACTTAAATGGCTATCATTTAATGAATTCATTTCTCACCATAGCTGTCAACCTCTTAGCACAAAACACCTGGACAAATCCAGTAATGAGGGAATACAGCCCTCAGACATATTCAGTGAATTCAGTTCTTGCCATAGCTGTCAACCTTAGCACAAAAAACCTGGACAGAGCCAATAATGGGGTAATACAGTCCCAAAAATAAGGACAAGTTTCAAATATTCATCTTATAAACTTAGAAAATTGCTAGAATAAAAGGCTGTGTTAGAATAAAAGGTTGTGTTACTATATATTTTCTGAAGAATATGAAGTCTGAAATTCAAATGCCTGTCAATTTTACTTCTGACAGAACAAAAACAATTTTCAGCAGAGGCCCAGGGAGAAATACTGCAGACACATGTCTTTGTAAAATGGCAGGACACCAGAGCAAATCGACACAAACACAGGGATGAGATGCAGACTACACACAGAAGGCACCCCAGCCAAGAATCAAACCAGAAAATCTATAGCTGTGAGACAACAATGCTACCACTGCACCATCAAATATGTAAGGACACCATCCTTTCAGACTCCATAGCGACACTCTAAATCCCTTCAGTCTCCATAGCAACACTCCAAATCCCTTCAGACTCCATAGCGACACTCCAAATCCCTTCAGACTCCATAGCAACACTCCAAATCCCTTCAGACTCCATAGCAACACTCCAGCTCTTTTCAGTACATGTAGATCCCTTGATTAAGACTCCATAGCTTCAGTACATGTAGATCCCTTCCCTTCAGACTCCATAGTGGCACGCATAGCTCTGCTGCCTGTGCATTACATCCACCATGCGAGATCCCCCGACGAGAATCCTGGAGCACATCCACCACACGAGATCCGAGACTCCAGCCCTGCCTGCTGACGTTGCAGTCCAGGTCTGATCTGTTTCCAGCGACAGTCTATGCAGTTAAAACTGCATAGACTTGGGATCTCTGCTGTTACATGTTTCCCAGTCCAGACTGCTGTGGAGACAGTCTGCGCATGCTCCAGACTGTCTCAGCAGCAGTCCAGACTAGTGCGCGAAAGTCCGTTTTTTAAAAAATTTTTTTATCCGCAAATTTTAAATTGTCTTATTTCTTTACTTTTTATTTCTTTACTTTTCTTTACAGCTGGGGGGGGGGGCTGCAGTCCAGCAGTCCAATAGCACAGGCTGCCCCTGATAAAAGTAGCTGTCAACTGGATTTGAACCCTGCATTAGTTCTCTTTGCTCTTTAAGATCATTGCACTTACACTTTGTGCAACAGGTGATGCCACCTGACAGGGATAATTTATTCACTGAGCATTCTCCAGAATGCTGATGGTCATGCACCAGCACTGGGTTCATTTGTGATATAGAAGCCAGCCTAAATTAAATTTTTTATCAAGGACCACTGCCAGTCCAGAGTGTGCAGTGCCAAATGGTGCATAAAGAATGAAGAGCAAAGAAAAAAAGGCTACTAAAAGAGAGGAAACATTATGACACTAGTACTTAACATATGCAGTTTTGATATTTCCTCAACCTTCTTGTGTTGCAACATAAACATATGCTCCTTAAACATCATTATGTTCACACAAAAACAACCATCTCTAGATTAGAATCCCAGGACACCAAAGCATTCACAAGACACAAAATATGTGCCACACACACACATAGTTAGACTGTGAGTATAGAAAGAAAGTTACATTTACTCAAAATGTGACAAAGTATCACTTGACATTACTTGGTGCAACTGAAACAATTTCTGACCTCTATCCTGTGTGAATTTCAATTCAATGTGTGGATGACTGCGATACTGGCAAGAGGAAAGATAAATCATTCCTCACACAATATATAATGAAAAACTGGAATACCACACCTCTTCTTCTCTTTATTTTGTAAACATCATTCCTATGTCTATGTTTCTTGAACAAGACTGCTTTGTTCTTTGATATGAAGTTGATATATGTTTCATTAATTAATCTACTTCCTTAGAACTGTAGACACAATTGCACTCAGAGGCAATATTTTTCTGCACAATGATAACAGTTTAATGCCAAAAATAATTTGTATAAATGTTAGGGATGTTGTTCTCCTAAGTCCGCCAGTGGTAGTCACAAAATAGTCCCTTCTCTCTAATACCCCCTCACTAAGTGTACATTGAAGAGAAAAGACTGCAATAAACTGATTGATATTGCAGCCAGACTAATCATTCACACTTGCAAGCAATTAGCATCTTGTGAGGTAGGGTATGTGCATGCAGTCATGTAGGTCTTTACACCATATTCCCCACACTTAATGTAGATTGTGGAATCCCCAAATAATAATGAGTTCATGCCTCACTTGCATAGGGGTGAATCTGCACTACATAAAGGTAATTGTGCAGGTAAGGAACTTGTATCATAGTAGGGGAGTCTGTTTGGATCCAGCGAGCTTATTACTGCTGCTTATTGTTACTTGTTTTGAAAACTTGTTGCTACCACTTGCTGCAAAGGTAGTTTGCAGTTATGAACAAATTAATATATTTTAACCTTAGTTATGGATTGAATTTCACAAATACAAGTATTGCTTTACTTTCTGCATTATTCTATGTAGCTGTTGGAATAGGCATATATACCACAGTTATTTATAGACCATGGAGTATTTTTCTAAATAATGATAACAGTTTAATGGAAATTTCATCTTGAAAGCTATCCACTTTGTTCAGAAGACTTTTTTATTAATTGCTATCATGGTTATGGGTTCTTGCATTGGTAGCAGTGACAATTTTGTTAAGCCTCTAGTGTCTGCCTGACTGCCCTCCACAAGTGGATATTATACCAAAAACTGTTGACCATTTTTCCTTGACAGGTCAATGTACTATGGAGTGACAGGAATGTTTGCCCTGCTATGCATTTTTTATTATCTAGATCTTTCTTTGTTTTGCAATGGGCTGGGTAGGGTGAGGAAATCTGTGTTATTTTGTATTCTGTGTATGATGGATGGATACATTCCTATATTTTGTTTTGTGTTTAAACATCTTTTAATTTAATGCTAATTGATTTTTTTTCTTTCCTACCATATTTCCTCTCATACAGGGCTATGGCACCCAAGAGATCTGCACCCCGTAACTGCCATACAGTGACACTAGAATGATGTGATCATTCAAGCCCTAAGTTACCATGGGTCATTCCTATTAGAGGGATGCAGGGGTGACAAGCCGTTCCATGACTGCATCTGGGAGCAGGTGTTGAATGACTACCCCTGCAGTGGGAGGATGTGGACGTACATTTATTTATTTAATTACTTATTTGACATTTGTTGACCATGAATGTCTGACTGAGCTTGCGCCCTTTTTCAGTGGAGGCCCGGGGACAAAAGCTCCACAAAGTATACATGCACAATAAAAATGTTTGCAAACAATACAGGATACATGAGGTAATATAAACATGCATTATAATGTTTGGATTCCCAATTGTAGCATGAGAGTTTAAAGGTGTTATTTACAAAAAAGGCAATAAAACAATATGTTAAAGTTATTCATATATCACCATATAGAGGGGAAGTAATGACAATACTCACCCCGGGATTCAATAAGTCTTTTTTTTCATGCAGGAATAGTGTAGCAGTTCCTGCACAGAATATGGCCACCAAGCAAGCCAGTAAACAAGGCTAGGAGCATGCACGAGCCTGCTAGCACTCTTCTTGCAGGGACATCACTGAATTATGATAATTACCTCATTTGCTGGTGAAAAACAAGCAAATGAAGTGAATTAGCAACTCAGTAAGCAGGCAGGTATCCATGCAAGAACAGTGTGAGGTGCAGAAATGTATTTGGTTACTAACTGAGTACATTTCTGCAAAAATCAAAAAGTAGGCATGACAGCTAAAAGTAAAGTATGTATTATAATCAGTAGGCATGCCAATGGCCGAAAATATGGCCATTGACATTGGAAAGAGTAGCAAAATTATAAAAATAAAAGTTTTTTTTTGCTGATTTCTGCCATTTAAGCATATGGCAGTGGCACGCAAACAAGATCATGCCGAAAATAGAAAAAAATGTGAAAAGACAATTTTAAGTGAAATCTGCATTTTGCCAGTATAGTGTATGGCATGCAGAATCAAAACAATAACAGGTAACACTGGTTGCTAAGGAGGAAGGCTCTGGTGTAGTGGTGTAACCAGGGACTAAGGCAGTGGGGTATGCAAATGAGCAAATTTTACTGAATCACTAAATGAAAGAGCATTCTTTGGCTGCACCTAACTGTGTAAGAGCTATAAGGCAGTGGTGTTAGCAGGAGAAGCAGCTGACATGAAAAGGGTGTGTGTCATGCTTGGGGTAAACACATTGGAGATCCACTGCTCCCATTTGAGCTTAGCTAAGCACAGCTAAGCAAGGCAGTGTGTCTGAGGCTGTATTGACTTACTCCATGAAATGAAGAGCATGTTTGTGTCCAGGAGAGGGCCATTTCTACTGCAGTGTTTACTTTAGTTAAACAGGTTTGCACAGCATGTACTGTGTCCTAAACAAAACGACACAAAACAAAAAACACCTGGAAATAGCAGAACTGTTTACATTTGGGCGCTGGGTTTCTGCGGCGTGCCTCATGGCTTAAAAGAGGCTGAAATGGTAAGGGGATAAAAAGGGAAATAGCAGAATAAAAATCAAGTACAAATAAAATAGCAGGCAGGTTGAATGTATCATAGCCAGTCAGTTATGCAGGCAGCATCTGCAGCCCAGCAGTATAAACTGTGCAAACACCTTTCAGTCTGGTTTTTCCCACAAACTCTGCACCATTGGTGTACACACTCTGGGGAATTTTAACCAACAAAATGTTAGGGGCTGCTGTCACTTTGATACATCAGTATGTGCTAGGGGCTGAGGGCGGTGAGGAGGATAATCCTGGCATCCACCCCAGACTGAGGAGGAGGAGAAGAGTGTTCAAACCCAGGATAACCTACCAGGGGCTACATGATCTGGAGATAGTAGAATGCTACAGGGTGGAAAGGGACATACTTCAGCAACTCATCAACCTGTGCCAGCCTAACCTCAGACCCAGAGCCAACAGAGGGGAACTCATCCCAGTGTATACCAAGATATGTGTAGCATTATGAATACTAGCTGCAGGTACTTTCCAAAGACCTACTGGGGACATCATGAGGGCCTCACAGGCATCTGCATCCAGGGTATTCCACCAGTTCATGGATGCCATGCTACCACATGTCAGTGAGCACATTTAATTCCCCAGCAGCTATGAGAAGTGGACCAGCAATATGCACCTCTTTCACCATGTGGCAGACTACCTGGAGGTACTGGCTGCCATAGGTTGCATGCACATCCACATCAAAGCCCCACCTGGTGAGCAGGATAGGGTCTACCTAAATCACAAGGGCTTCCACTCCAACTGCCAGGTCATGTGCAATGCCCAGGGCATTATCATTAATGTGTGTGCTGGCAGCCCCGGAAGCTATCACGACTCTCTCATCTGGCAGTCTTCACAGCTGTATCAGGGATTTGCCAGTGGCGACATCCCATTTGGCCATCTGGTGGGGAATACTGGTTATGCACTGGAGCTGTGGATGATGATACCCATCAGAAATGCACACCCACTCAAGAATGCCATAATGAGACAGACGCACAAACCAGGATCATTATAGAGCATGTGTTCAGGATGCTCAAATCATGGTTCCGCTGCCTTGACATATCTGGTGGAGCCTTGCAGTACTCTCCAGCCACATGTGCACACGTGCTCATAGTATGTGCCATGCTAGCCAATATGATCCTGTGGAAACAGCTGCAGTGGGAACAGCATGGGGAGGGCCACACAGCCCTTCACCATTGCCAAGGTCCACACAGGCATATATGGACTTGGAGGAGGAACCCCCTGATCCAGCTCCTGTAGGTAGAAGAAGGCATGCCCAGTAGGCCCTGGCCTTGGCAAAGAGGCAATGCACAGCACACACACTGACACTGTAGGCACCCAGGGACTGACACCTCTCTCTGATGCTCACACACAGTAAAATGGATGACACACACATCACACTACCTGTAACTTACCATGTATAGGCAGTGTACTGGCTGCATCCAACATAGGCAGCCCTCAAACACCATCCTCACAACTGCTACAGTCACAAGGTACGTCAGTCTTCTTAACAATAAATTAATGCATCAGTATGTTCTGGTAGCATATCTATGATAATGCTGCATGCATGTAAGGGAATAGGTTCATAGGTTCATAGGTTGGTACTAGGCTATCAGCCCTAGGGCCTATACAGGCCTAGCCATAACAATTCCCTGGCTATTTCTTCCCACATTATTTACTTTCCTGGACCCCTGTCTAGCAGGGCGACTGATGTGATCCCTGGGGTGAATTTCCTTTCTCCCATCCAATCGTCAAGGTTCCTCTTGAAGAGGTCCAAAGAGGCATGAGAATGGGGTGGCCTACTGGGATAGCAGCAGAAAACTGACAGCTATGTGTGACATCAGGAAATGTTTGCCCAATACTGGCCTCCCCACACTATTTAGTAGTACCCAAGGTGACAAATCCCATTTCAGAATATGTGGGGGGGGGACAACAGACTGGGGAGGTCATAGGTCACAGGCATGGATGTCAGTGTGGGGGTCCCATACTCACCCCTTAGCCTCACCTAGCAAGTCAGCTATAGAAAACCATAAAGAAATGTCTGGCAAAGGCCCACAAATGGTGACAATGATCATATACCCTCCACAGGCTTACATAGTGATAGCACAGTGGGTATTGTAGCTGCAGTAAGGCTCTGAAGGGTAAGAAGTCTGAAACTCAAATGTATGCCATCACAATCTGACCTGTGTTTTTTAATGATATACCTCTAGTCTCCAAGACAGGGCACAATACTCTGCTAAATAGAACCAAAATGTAAAGCAAATATCACCACAGTCTGTGCAAATGTGTACAGTTGACAAGTGTGCCCCCCCCCACACCCATATTATCATAGAAATGCAGTAACATGTATGTTTGCAGGGAAATAGCAGCAGAGCACACATTGCTAGGGCTATCCAATACACATGATAACTTGTTGCATATCAACAATATGCAGGGGTCAATGAGCTATGTATATGTGTGGTTAATACTGTCAGGATTTGGCCAGCACTTACTCCTGGCTGTTGTGTTGTAGTTGCCTAGGTACAGTGCTGTCTTTGACAGGGCCATGTTCAGAAAACTTCAGTGCCAAATATTCTACCTGTCAGCTACACCTATTGTAGGAGATATATATACACTGTTCAGATGTCAATATCTGTTAATGCAGGAAAACTGTGCAGGTCATGGACAGGGGGCCACACATATGGACAGTACACAGCTTGGAGTAACCTACACAGTGCCTACCATACCTCTCAACTGTACAGACCTATTGCAGAATATCCAGAGGTTTGCATCATAATTGTAGTCTGTATAACATGAAATAGTGGTTTCCTGGCAATTCATTGGCAAATCACACAAGATTAAGGTCAGAAAATAATGACAGATTGTAGTGTCAGACTGTATACCCTATAGAAACATGCATGCTAATGTAAAGCCTGTTATTGAATCATCTTTCTAGGTTTGAAAGGCCAATACTTACAAATGGTCCCTACATTTAGGCCTCTGTCCTCCAATCACTTATGGCTTTGTCCAGATGTCTGGCTCTCAGACATTGAGAGGTATGATGCCTAGTAGGACAGCAGGTACCTGAAGGTCAGTGTACTGCCAGTGTATAAAAAGCTGCCTCCTTTCTGTGTCAGCACTGACAACATGTCACTGGCCATCAGCCATACCCCTGGAATGACACAGGATGTCACAGAAGGAGCACAAGTATGCCTTATATATCTATTCTGCTTGTCCTAACATTTCATTTGCCTGCCAACTATTTGCAAAACAAGCAAAACAAGAAAGGATCATGTCAAAACAGCAATGGTAGACAGTGGGGAACCAGACATCAAACCCATAGGAGCAAACAAGCAATTACCAAACTGGTCTCCCAACTGTCTGTGTATGGCAGAATATTATTAACACCCTGTCCCCATGTGTGGGCCTTTGGCTGACTGTCATGTTTGGGCCTGTGCAGATGTCAGTCTGTGATGGTATGACAGCTAGGCCCACATGTAGCCTCATAATAACATATAGCAACACAAACTGTTTAAGCACCACAGCAAATGGAGTGGTGCAATGATGGACAACCTGCTTAACAGGTACACTCAGAGGTGTGAAGTCCACAAACCTGTGTGCAATGTAACGGCATGTACCCTGCCCACATCAGAATTACAAATACATAACAGCAGCCACTGTGGCCAAAGCCTGTGATTGGACTACAGAAGGACAAAGAGACACACATAAGGGGAAGGGGAACCACTGGCCAGACAAATGGAGAATGTGGACACCAGAACAGATTGTGCAGTAACATAGGTGCCATGCAGTGTAAGGAGTCAGTAAACATCACCTGAAAATACACAACACACACCCTTTGTAAGTGAAGGTCTGCAACAAAACAAAACCCAAACAATGGATATCTCAGTGGCAAAATCACATGAGAACTGCAGAAACCTACACACCACAGACCATGTAGACTCCACACACAAGGGTCTTGCAAACATTGAGGCCTTACCCCAAACCCCAAATACCTAACCTACAGATAGGCTAACAGCACTGTCCCACCACCCTGTTCCATGCAGACTCCACTGAGGTGACCCCTGTCTGTCATACAAAGCAATCCAGACCCTGCCTTGATGGGACTGTAGCACATCTGGAACTCAAGTCCCACTCCATCAACCTGTAGGCGCAGCATCAACCTGGGCTGTAATATCAGTATGGCTTGTTAGTGTGACAGATATGTGTACCACACACTCCCCCATGAGTGGAATACACTCCCTGTCAACAGTATGCCAAGTGCCTCAATACCCCTAGTGATGTTCTCCCTGTATAAGTGCACAGGAAACACAGAAGACAGTCCTGTGATCCCACCTGTGTCCCTGCTGGACAGGGGCTCTGTGTGCTGACATGTTGTAACATGGGCTACACTCTCATCTTTGTGGGGTATAAGGGCTTCGGGGCCAATACCCAACTAACGTCAGAGCAAACCACCAACCTATACACAACTGCCTGTCAGTGGTTCACTACATTAGTCTGTACTGCTCTGCCACTGCCATACCTGGAACTCACAGTGCTATGTGGAATATACTACACATATAATGGACATATCTGCACAGTAGAATGCACTTTGTACCCACACCCATACCTCCCAACCTCTGACAGCAAGACATCTGGGCAAAGTCATAAATAAAAGTGGGACAAAGGCCCAATGATAGGCACATGTTGTAAATATTGCCTTTACATACTGAGAAAGTTGGTAGGATGAGGGGTTTTGCATTAGCAGGAATTGTCTGAAGGTTATGAAGTCTGAAACACTAATGTATGTCATTATTTTGAAACATCAGTCTTCAATCATATGCAACTAACATGCCATAAAACACAAGTTTATGTGGACTGGACAAAACTTCTAGGCAAACACCTGGACAATCTGCCAAAAAATGTACAGTTGAGCGATATGGACACACCAAGATATGGCATTTCAGGTAAGAAGCATACCACACAAGCAGGAGATCCCCAGCCAGTATATCACCAAGTTGCTGGACTGTTTACACAGCTTCATCAGTCAACCGGCTGTAGCCGCACCTCTCAACTGGCCTGTTTGGGCAAGAATGTATATAGCCAGGCTCATAATATTAGTTTGTGCATAATACATCTTGTATTCCTCTGGTAAAGCACAGTGATGATCTGAGGATATCTGTCACTAGTTAATGACACAAAACTTTGCAGTGTCAGACTCCAGATATGTCAGAAAATGTCTACTAAAACAAACCCAGTACCCCTAGGAAAGTCCTGTTTACTTCTGAGAGGTATGGTTGTAGCACACAAAACCCTTGACCGAAGTACACCTATCTCTGGAATGGAGTCCCACTCTCATTATAGAACGTCATACTGGGCATGCTCCTACAGTTAGAGAATCACAGGCCATATTGGAACCCACATCAGTCTTTATGACTGTATTGTGTATATATGTCTTTGCATACAGACAGCAATGTACACCTTAACTGTCCCTACACACACACTCATCAGACAGGATTACTCTTAGCTAGCTGTAAGTGGCCCATATGTGATATAGCTGCAACTGTTGCATGTGATACACGGACAAATATATGGGCAACAGATAATATGTCAAGTATACACACACATAGATGTGGGGAAGTGAGAGGCAGACAGTGCCAGCATGAAGGTGAGCTCCATTGTGTAATAGTACTGAGGTCAGGGCTATAATATCACATCACCTGCCTGTGTGTGTGTGTGTGTGTGTGTGTGTGTGTGTGTGTGTGTGTGTGTGTGTGTGTGTGCGTGTGTGTATGTGTATGTCTGTAGGTCTAAGTAATAGGAGGTTGTTTCCATTCAGTACACTTCCCATTGCCCTACTTCACAAGATCTGCTGCTGTCATTCACCTTAGAAGTACCATTGGACACCTATCAGCCCTATAAGCTCTGTAGCATGTGTGATAACTGCGTAACAGTATTGTGCAAATAACTAGATAGGTAGGGTTTCTAATCTCAGTCCTGGCAAGCGTGACAGTGAGTGTATGTTTGTTTGCAGGTGAAACAGTTTTAGGCCACTTCCACACAGTATACTTCCCAGTGCCTCACTTTAGCAATCCTGCAGATGTCATTCCTCTTAGAAGTACCTTTGCACAGCCCCAGCTCTATCTGTGGCATGTGCAATAACTATGTAACAGTATAGTACAAATAACTAGATAGGCAGAGGTTCCATTTCCAGTTCTGGAAAATGTGTATGTGTATAGGTTGACATATTTTGAGGACATTCACATACAGTACCCAAGCCATTGCCCAACTTTAGCAGTCCTGCTGATGTTATTCACCTTAAAAGCATCTTTGGGCACTTATTAGCCCTATAAACTCTGTAGTGTGTGTGATAACTGTGTAACACTATAGTACAAATAACTAGATAGGCAGGAGTTCTACTCTCAGATCTGACAAAGGTGGGTGTGTATGCGTGTGTGTGTGTGTGTGTGTGTGTGTGTGTGTGTGTGTGTGTGTGTGTGTGTATAAGTATATGTGCAAGGGTTTGTAAGTGTATATGTTTGTTGGATGAAGGATTTTGAGGACTTTCCTGTCCTACTTTAGCAGTTCTGCTAGGGTCATTCACCTCAGAAGTACCTTTGGACACTTGTTAGCCTTGTAAGCTCTGTAGCATGTGCAATAACTGTGTAACACTGTATTAAAAATACTAGATAGGCAGGGGTTCTATTCTTAGGTCTGGCAAGTGTGTGTGTGTGTGTCTGTGTGTGTGTGTGTGTGTGTGTGTGTGTGTGTGTGTGTGTGTGTGTGTGTGTGTGTGGGTGGGTGTGTATAACTGTATGTACAAGACTTTGTGTTTATGTTTGTAGGATGAAGTATTTTGAGGACTTTCCCACCCACAACCCTTCCCAGTTCCCTACTTTAGCAGTCCTGCTGATGTCATTACCCTTAGAAGTACCTTTGAACAGCATTCAGCCCTATAAGCTCTGTTGCACATGTAATAACTATGTGACAGTAAAGTACAGATAACTAGATAGGCAGGGATTCAGCACTCAGTTGTGACAAGTGTGTGTGTGTGTGTGTGTGTGTGTGTGTGTGTGTGTGTGTGTGTGTGTGTGTGTGTGTGTGTGTGTGTGTGTGTGTGTGTGTGTGTGTGTGTGTGTGTGTGTGTGTGTGTGTGTGTGTGTGTGAAAGTGTTTGTAAGTGTTTATGTTTGTAGGGTAATGTATTTTGATGGCCTTCCCACCCAGTACATTTCCCATTGCCATACTTTACAAGGATTCTTGATGTAATCACGTTAGACATACCTTGCAATACTGCTAAAGTCTATAAACTCCATGGAGCGTGTGATAATTGAGCAACACTGTAGTATACATAACTAGATATGTAGGAGTTCTAATCTCAATACTGGCAATGGTGATACTGTGTGTGTGCGTGTGTGTGTGTGTGCGTGTGTGCGTGTGTGTGTGTGTGTGTGTGTGTGTGTGTGTGTGTGTGTGTGTGTGTGTGCGTGCATGTGTGTGTGTCCCCTCCGAGGTGGGAGTTATACCATTTTGAGGCATGTGCCACCCAGTACACATCCCATTGCCCTACTTTACAAGACTTGCTGATGTCATTCTCCTTAGCTGTACCTGTATACATGTGTCAGCCCTCCAAGCTCTGTGGTGTGTGCAATACCTGCATATTAGTGTAGTGGAAATAGATAGGTAGGGGTTCTAATCTCAATACCAACAACTACAGTAGTGTGTGTGAAGCTTATCCCCAGTGGCTGTTGTGTGTGTAGCTTATACCATTTTAAGGCCTGTTGACCCCTACCCATGACATTACTTTAAAGACCCTGTTAATGGCATCTGCTTCCCATGCACCATGTAACACTATACAGCCCATACCAGTCATCTATACAGACATACATGGGATATCCACATATTTGCAACCTATACATGGTCTGTGTCCCCTGACAATGAGCATTCCTGTGATATCATTGCCAAATATCTCAATTACCATACTTACACACATACTAGGATCAGATATCATGCCTGATTGACAGATCATGCTGATACAAAATCTGTCACACTATCACTTGTGCAGGTATGTAGAAGCAGCAGACAAGACCAATCACTATGTCTGGTGGGTTATCCCACCATTCATAAACATCAAGGCATTCACAAGATTATCTATTGTAAGAGGTTGTGTTTTATGTTCCTGGCATATAATGTATGTGGAGCATGTCATGTGTACGCAACACTATAGTACATACAAGTGAATACGTAGGATTACTAATATGTCTATTGGCAGCTGTGTATGTGTTTCTGTATGCACAACCCCTGTGGTTGTCTTCAGTGTGTGCATGAGATGGCTATACCATTTTTGTGTGCATCTTCCACCCTGTGAACTCCCCCATTGCCAAACTAGTGTCAGCCCATACAGATGTCATTCACCGTACAAGCACAGTTACAGTTTCTAACACCAAGCCACTGTGGTGCAATGGCCGTATCACTGTGTATTGTACATTAATAGATGGGTAGGTCATCTACTCTGATAAGTGTCACCTCCATGTGCAACATGCACCATGCAGTGGTGTGTGTGTGTGTGTATATGTGTGTGTGTGTGTGTGTGTGTGTTTGTGTGTGTGTGTGTGTGTGTGTGTGTGTGTGTGTGTGTGTGTGTGTGTGTGTGTGTGTGTGTGAGATGGCTAACATGTTAAGGGCCTCTGAGCCCACCATTGCCAATCCTAACAGCCTCTGCAATTGTCACCTATTTCAATAGTAGTGGAAGACTGCCACACTACAGTACCACTGTGCTATCTGTGTTATGAATCTAGCACTATCCTTCATAAGAATGTGCAGGTAGGGGCTGTGCTCAGCCCTTTATCAGCTGTCCCATGTACAGGACTATGATTCTGTGTGCATTACCAGCATGTTACACCAGACATGTATATGAGATAGCAGACACCCATGCTGGTGATTGTCAGGTTAGACTAACACAGGCTGACCTGTGTCTGGAATACCTACCCCAAACCTGTCATATACAGTACCAGGTGAACCCTCATCAACTGCATGATGGTCAAGTGGATGTGACAGAAATGGCAGGGGCAACAGGTGCTGATAGCTGAATCCATTGCAGTGGAAGTAATGGCTAAGCTGGTGAAGGACCTAGTGCCAGTACTCAAGTAACCTCCTCTGTATGTGTGAACCTGCGGTCCTACAGAACACCGGGGTAACATGTATGCAGGCTAGGTGGCTGTGTCAAGGATATGTATGCAAGATCACACTGTCTAGCACAGTTGCCCCTTGCACACTGTTGCATGTAAACACACTTGGCTATGAAAAGGTCACTGTGTTTCCACTCCACCTTACTCATCATTGCTACTGGCAGCAGACCCACAGCCTGCAGACACACAGACACCTGGAACACAATCAGAATACAGTATGGGACACTACAGTCCGGCTGCATTACTAACAGCAATAGTGCATCATGGCTAACAAGGTACATATATCTCGATGTGTACCTATAACAATTGCCAGCAGACGCCACCTTGCACAGCATGACATTGCTACACTGTACCATAGTCACCCTGTACATCAGACCCATATGAGCATGTTCATGCATCGATGGTATGGATAACAGGGTTGTGGCACATGTATCATCACATGCACAGGGTATGGTGCTGGATTTCCAGAGGCCTAAGCTGGGCCATATAGCTGACATTGTGTGTGTGTGTGTGTGTGTGTGTGTGTGTGTGTGTGTGTGTGTGTGTGTGTGTGTGTGTGTGTGTATCTGGAGGGGTGATATTCAACTGGGCCGTGCAGAGGACTTGTGCATGTCTGGTGGTGATTGGCTTGTGATAGGGATGTGTGAGTGTTTGTCTGCACACCATCAATTGATGTGGATGCCCAACACAGGGCTATGTTGGACAGCCATGGACTGTACATGGCAGGATGTATGGTTCACAATCTCTTGGCAGGGATGTGGTATCTGGTTCTGCCAGGAGTATCACTGGCACCTCCAGGCCCAAGGACATATGCATTACTACTCCTTGTAAGTGACTGCTGTCTACTGGACCCATGTGCCTGATGGGACTGGCCAGAAATACGTGTCTATGGCCTGCTGTGGTGTGGTGTGGACAGCACCCTCCCATCAGTAGTGCTGTTGGTACTGCCACTATGGGACTGTGAATGTGGATGGCCACGTGGGCTCACAGCTTTTCATGTTGCTGACCTACATCCACCTGGCTGATGGCCTACTCCCACCACATGCTAAAGCACAGACATTGTACAGTTGAGCAGTGACAATGTCTCACCTCACTGTCAATCCACAACATTGGCAAGATGACGTATGGCATCACAAATGGCATGGATGTCATCACGCATATCAGGGTGTTCTGCATTCATAACCCTGAGCATCTGTCTGGTGTTGCAGTCAGTACACACTTGTGCCTCCATGATGGACCATAACATGCATCTTGTAACAACTGCCATGGCTCTTGCGACAGAGGCTTGATGGGCAGCAGTCCTCTGTCGAGCACCCCTGTCCATCTGCCTGTGTGTGACCTCACCTGCCTTCTGCTTATGGCTGGTGTCTAAACTCACACTCACCATACCCAACACACTAGCCTGTTCCATGCCACCTCCCTTAACCTCTCCATTATCCATGGCTGCTGGGGACTGGGCATGTGTGGGCATTCTAACTGTGTGGGGAGATATGGTGGGTGAAAGTGGGATAACAAACAATGGCATGGATCCAGGCACTGACAACCCCACTTGTGCCTCACTATGACCACCATCATCATGGGAGTCCACTAAGACACTGACATCAGGTTGTGAGTGGGAGCAACACCAATCCTTGTGTTCACCTGTGAGAGGAATACAGCATATGTAAATTAATACCTTGCAGTATTATGTTTGCTGCTATATATTTATATATATATATATATATATATATATATATATATATATATATATATATACACATATATATATATATCTATATATATATATATATATCTATATATATATATATATATATATATATATATATATATATATATATTATATAAAGGGAGACACACACAAACACACACACTCCTGGTACAGTCTGGCACATCTGTGACACCTATAGGCCCTTCAGGGCAGACCTTATGGTAGTTCTGCCTGCTGCAATCCATCCCTTTCACTGCTACTGTCAGGCCCACAACAAAGGGTAACAAATCCTACTGTGTGATTGGCCTAGTAGCAGAAAAGTAATTGTGGCCAATACCAAGGCTATTGGAGTGAGCTATACAGTGTCACCAAGTGCATATGCATGTAGTGTAAAAGTAGACGTACTGCTATACAGACCACACACAATGACAAGGTGTAATGATATGTGATGATAACTGATGAAGGGACAAGACTATGCACTATCATTGCAGTACCTACACAGTTCAGACTCATGGGGATTCATTTCAGACAACATTTCAGGACAGTCTTCAATACATACAGAAAACATGTAAAGTACTAGGTGATAGCCTCATAAGATGACACCGGGCTATTGGCCCTGATGCCCTCATAAGCCTGGCCCAGACTTTCACCCATGCCCCTTTCAAGTCAGCACCTGCTTTCCCTGTCCAGCTGGGACACATGCAGGATCCCAGGCAGGGGTGTCTCATCCATTTCCCATGCAGTCATCCAGCTACTTCTTCAAGGGGGATATACACATACTCTACTAGACATGGGGAGGGAGTGTATTTTACAGACAGTGCATTGTGTGGGACACTGCACTATCCCACCAACAAGTACTATACATGTCCTGGACCAGGTGAGGTCCTTGTGTACATTATGCATGAGTGCTGTTTGTCTTACAGATATGCAGAAATGCTATCAAGGCTGGTTTGGACATGGCCTTGTATGCCAGACACAGGTCACCTATGGTCAGTCTGTATGAGACTGAATACAGGGACAGGAATTTCAACCTACCTGTATAGGATTGACATTGCAGACCCTGTATTTGCCTGGTTATGAACCTCTGTAGTCTCTACTGCATTTGCTTGGCAAGGTACATGCCAAAGGAGCCATTGTACTTGGTAATGCATCTGATAAGTGAGGAGTACAGTGATGTTGTGGCATACTGGTTACTAGATGACATACCTGTATTTGTGAGGTGGGCCATGTAGACAGCCTCCTGTATAATGGGGCCCACATATTGGGAAGTTGTCAGTTTGCTACTAACCTTGGTGCACAAGCTGCCTCACACTTGATTGCATGCTCAGTACATTATTACTGTCATAATTAGGGTGGATGACATCTGCCACAGCAGGGAGAATGATGCATCTCCTGGCATTCAGTTTGTGCCATATCCTTTTCTGTGCAGATGGGATTACACCAGTGTTCAGGCTTTGGTTGACTACAGTGCATAATGGATCTGAGAGCTCATGCCTGTGTTCATGTAGGATGCAGTCAATGATGGTATCAGGCTTATGGAGACTTCTGTGTGCTGCTTTTGAGAGGGCATTACAGACCTGCTCCCTAATGATGAGGAGGGGGGCAGGTGCTATGCATGCACATGTGTACCAATGGGGACACAGGGGGTGATGTTTACACTTCACCTGTCTGCAGCCGGTTGCCAATACCTATGTTGTACGTGCATGTGGTATTTCTGACCACCACTACCAAGCAGATTTGTGTGTTGCCTCTAGGATTACAGACATGTGTGGAAGGCCTAGTGATTGGCCTTGGTGGATGTGTCCAATTTGCTCTCAAAGATAGCCTTAGGATAATCCACCTATGACCTTATTTGCATGTGCAGGCCAAGGTGACATTGCTTCCAATAAGGCACCTGTTCCTTCTTGGCCCTGTCCAGCAATTATTTCCACCTTTTATGGCATTTGTGTATTACGGCTGTTCACCACAGATGTTTACCCTACCTTGAGGGTGATGATGTTGTCCTGTCAGGTATTGCTGAGTCCATACAGCTATGTAGGTGCCTGCATAGTATTGTGGTTTGGGCCTGGACACTACTGCTAGTTTCTACTGATGGGACTAGCTACTTCTACCTGCTTTGAGGAGATTTATAGTCATTTGTGTAAAGTTAATTATGTTTGACCCTGATGGGGGGACAGGGAAGAAGGTGACCTGAACAGTGATGGCTATGTGGTCAGATCTTACCAAGGAGGATGACACTGTAGGAGTGCTACAGTGGCTACTCATGATGGTTAGGACCAGGTACAGGATATTTTCACCTGTTGTAGGAGTGTTGACTGGCTGATCCACTGCATTGCCATTGACAAAGCTGAGGAATCTTTGTGCATTCATATTCAGGTGGCATAGGTCATGCACACTAAGGTTGGGTAGTAGAAGTCACCCAGGAGCAGGGTAGACAATTGAATCCTGGCAGATTCCAGCAAGTCCCAGTAGGACTGGCGAGTGTCCAAAGTCATGGTTGGATGATTGTAGCTAGCAATGATTTGAGTAGGTGTTTTTCCAACTGTTAACTGCACTCGGGATGTCTTCTACCTGTCATACTGTTTGGCCAGCCTGGAGGTGTGTATGTGTATGATAATATTGAACACTTCACCTCCTGTGGCTTTGCAGCCCTCCATTTGGGGTCTAAATGTATGATGGGATGAGTGACCTGGCAAGGTTAGTGTGCTCTCCACAGCTGCAAAGCAGGTGTCAGTGACTGCACAAATGTACGCTTGCATTGATATGGGTTTCATGCTAAGACACCTAGCTCCTGTTAGAGCAAGACATCTGCACAAAGGCACACATCACTGGTGGGCAAAGGCCGGAAAATAGTGTTACTTTATGAATCTAGCTGAAACACACTTAGTTGCCAGCAAAGATGGTCTTGCATTCAAAGTTCTACTCCACAGGATATGACATCTGACAATCAAATGTATGCCATTATGTTATGACTTCAGTCTATAATGGGTTGCCATTAATGTGCCAGACAATACACAACTTTATGAGGCATTGACTACAAATATGAGGCAGACATGTGGTCAGTCTGCAAAACTCTGGACGGTTGTCAGGTATGGGCTCAGTATATAAAATACAGTTCAACACACACTTCTGCGCCTGTTATGTACTATGCACATACCCTATATATGTCTCACATTTGTAAGACAAACAGTCGTATCATAGTAGCATTCACAGGTGACACATAACTATTTGCAACATCCCAGGTAGCTGGCCTATCAGTATCACACTCAGTATTGGACAGCAGACAGTCCAGTAGTAGTCATACATGAGCTGAACTTTGCCGGGGTGACTCAGGGGCCAGAGATGTGATCTATGTCACTGCAGACAGGGCAAGCATGAATGGCAATAGGTGCCAGACAGCAGCATGTGAGGTCAGCAGGTCTTGTTGTGACCTAGTGTTGAAATTCCTATTTGACATTATTGCATCCCGCTTCTGCATTCCATTACAAGCTTACATGATTGACATACCTGTTATAGGGCTGAAGGGTTTCCTCGAAATAATGGAGATGGTCAGGGTTTTGTAGTTGCAGTCTGTCTTGTGTGTAGATGGGTTCAGACCTGTGTTACATAGGCAACAGCTTGCCTTTTGTAGGTAATGCTCATGAGCAGCTGATGGCCTGTGCACTAACTGGTGTCTCCCACTTGCTAATTGCATCCAAAGCAGCTGTGTTGTCTTTCCATTAGCCAATGCCATACCAACACAGTGTTATAATTAAGTCCTCTATGTTTGACTTGCCCCTTTCCCTTCCCTGTGTGGGGGACAATATGGAGGTGTGGGGGCTACAGCTTCACAGATGGTAGGTGGAAATACCTCTCAGGACAAGACATGTGTAGACAGCCCAACAATATAGGTTCATAGGTTCATACTAGGCTATCTGCCCTAGGGCATTTATAAGCCTAGCCAGAGTGTGTTTGGCTTTCGCCACCCATTTTAAATTAATTTTGCTATGCCCTTTTTCGAGGTTAGTATACTGTGCCTCTGTCTAACAGTGGCACAGAAGTGATACCCGGGGTAAACTTACGATCCCCCATCCACTCATCAAGATTCCTCTTGAAGAGAGTCAATGAGGGACTCTGCCTAACCTGGACTGGGATTTTATTCCAGAGTGAAGGGAGCCTCTGGGTTATGAATCTGTCCCTCCTGCATGTCCTATTTATTTCAATGCTGAGGTTCAAGTCTCCTGAGCGCGTAGCTTGATGGGATTTGGATTTTCTGAGGTGCAGCATGTCCATTAATTCTGGGTTGGACATGGCATTGTACTCAATTATGGGCCTGATGAGGGATGAGTAAAGAGGCACGATGACCTCCCCTGATCTAGATGTGAATCCCTTCATGATTAGGTGGGCTATACAAAATGTTTTTCTAACCACTTTGGCCACGTGGTTGTCAAATGAGAGATTGTTATCAACTTGGGTCCCCAGGTCCCTAATTACTTCTTCCGTACTTAATGGATTACAACTTATGTGGTAATTTGTGGGCACTTTGTTTTTGCCAAAGGGGATGGCTATACACTTTTTGGTATTTAGCTTGAGGCCATGGCTTTGGCACCAGTTGTCTGTTTCTATGAGGCCATTTTGGAGGATGCTTGTGTCGGCTGGAGAGTCGATTGTGGCTCCCAGTTTACAGTCATCTGCGAACCTGGTCAGCCACAGTCCTTCCATGTTGGCCTGTACCTCTGAGAAATATATACCGAGCAAGAGAGGTCCCAGGACTGAGCCTTGTGGGATGCCACTTGTAACTGGTTTGGAGTCTGACATGGCTCCAGCAATTCTAACCATGTGGGATCTGTCCTTGAGTCAGTTTGCAACCCATCTAGTGACATAGGGGTTTATATTTAAGCTGGTGAGCTTATCTATAATGCCCGAGTGGGGTATTATATCGAAGGCTTTTGCGAGGTCCAGGTAGGCTGGGTGGACCACCTTCCCCTCGTCAATAGCCTTGGTGACTGTTTCAAAGAAATCGACCAGGTTTAAGAGGCAGGATCTGCCCTTAACTAAGCCGAACTGGGTAGGATCCAGTGTCTGTAAGTCCCCAATACCTTTATTTATAAGGTCCATGATGATCCTTTCCATAGCTTTGCAGACCAAGCTAGTCAGGCTTATGGGGCAATAGTTTCCAGGATCCGTTGAGGCACCACCTTTGTGGAGAGGGACCACCGTTGCTGTATGCCACTCTTTGGGTACATATCCTGTAGTAAGGCTGAGATTGAACAGTAGTTTTATGTTTGGGTTTAGCTCTTCTTGGAGTTCATGTAGGATGCAGCCCAGGACACCATCTGGTCCCATTGATGCTGTGTTTTTTGCATTGGAGAGGGTGGCTCTTACCTGAGCATCTGAGATGTCAGGGGGCAGCACTCTGCTGGGATAGATATTTTTCCTTTTGGTGGTGGGGGGGAGTTTGCACTGAACCTGTCAGCTAGGATGTTGGCAATGTCTGTGGGTTCGATGTATTTTTTGTCATTTTGGACTAATTCTGAGCATATCTGGGAATTCCCACCCAGGTTCCTAACATAAATAAAGAAAGCCTTGTGATTATCCTTAGTGTCCTGCGCAATTTTTCTCTCAAAGCTGGCCTTAGACGATTTTATGAGTGCCTGTAGTTTTTTGCTAATACTGATCAGAGATGCCTTCCCTTTTTGGGATTTTGCTCTATCATGTAGTAGCTTCCTCCTTCTATTGTATAGTTTGTTTATGGCTGGGGTCCACCAGACAGGACGTCTGCCTTTGAAGTATTGGGTCTTGGTTTTATTTGGGATTGCATGATCCATGCATTCCTGAAGGTGTTCATAGAATGCGTTTATAAAGGATTCTGCGGTCTGGGCCATATTTTCCACAGGCCCAGGGGCTTTGAAGGATTCCACCTCGGTTTTGAGGAGTGTGAAATTTGCTTTAGAGAAGTTTTTCACTGTGGTTTTCTGGGCAGGGGGTGGGGTCGGGATGTGAATATCCAGTGAGATTAGTTTATGGTCTGATCTTACCAGTGAGGGATACACTTCTGGTCTGGAGCATAGAGTCCCCATGTTGGTGATGATCAGGTCCAGTATGTTTTCCCCTCTTGTGGGAGTTGTAACAAGTTGTTCCATAGCATTTGAGTTTATAAATTTTAGGAACCTTTGGGCTAGGGTGTTGGAGCTAGAGTAATGCTCCCAGTCTATGTTTGGGTAGTTGAAGTCGCCCAATATAATGGTGTTTGGAGAGACCTTCATATTTTCCAGTGTTCTCAGGAAGGCTGAGTGGAGTTCCTGGGTTTGGGAGGGTGGTCTGTAGCAGGCTATAAACTGGAAGGCAGTTTTACCTACTGTTAGTTGCACATGGATAGTCTCTGATGCTTTGTGCTGTGCCACCAACCTGGAGGTGTGGGTATCTTTGACAAATATTGATACTCCCCCTCCTTTTGTGGTTCGGTCCAAGTTTTGGGGCCAAAAAGCATGGTATGAGGTATAACCTGGTAGTGCTGGGGTGCTCTCGGGAGCCTTGAACCAGGTTTCTGTTACTGCACATATATCGATGTCTCCATGCTAAGAAGAGTTTCGAGTGCATGCATCTTGAGGTTTAGACTTCTGGCATTGAGTAGCACTACTCTTAGTTTCTTATCACTTGTGATACCTATGGTGGTGGGTTTGTCCTTTGAGCCTTGCCTAAAAATGGCACTATGGGGGTAGCAAGAGCCTTTGCCAATATCCAAAAACCCAGGGGTGATAGGTGCAAGCCGTCCCTAGTGAAGCATTGTGGCTTGTCGAGCATGTCATCCCAGGCTGACAGGCATTGGATTCCCTTTGAATGACACCAATACTTAAGCCAATTGTTGAATTGATCATCTTGTCATCATATTGTGGCATCATTCTTGGGGAGGGTAAGATGCTACTCAAGGTCAGGGTCATACCGGCCTGGTCTACATGCTCAGAGAGCTTCTCTATGTCTCTTTTCATGTAGTCCAGGGAGGTACGTCTCAGGTCATTCACACCAGCATGGACAATGACTGAGTCATATTTGTACTTGCCTTGGAGTAACCTGAGTGCTTGTGTTATGTGGCAGATCCTAGCTCACCATGACCTTCTCCTTGTTCAGCCTGGTGAGCGGGATGTTAGTGTGCCTGAAAATAGAGTCACCTATTACAAGTGTATCAGGTGTGTTGTTTAGCCTTAAGGGCTGTGAATGTTCAGCACACTGGCTTTGTGAGCTATGTGTTGCAAGTGTTTTGTTTTGGGAGCCTCTGAGTATGTTTTTGTGTGTTTATGTGTTTGGTTTGCTGTCATGGTAGGTCTTTGTGAGACTGGAATTGTAGTGAGTGTGGTTTTCTTTTCCTTCTGACTGGTTAAGCCAGTACTGAGTTGAGAGAGCTTAGCCTCCAGTTTGGCTATATGGTTGCATCTCTCACATGTGTTGGAATTTGTTTGGAGGAGGAGAGGGTTGACTGTGCACATGAGGCAGTTGCAACATTGCCTCAAGATTCCCAGATTCACCAGCTGGACCGGAGTGGAGATTGACAACTGACCTTTGGACATGCTAGAACAGTATTGGGAATTCCTTTATAATTGAAAAAAAAGGGCCAATGGGGAACAAGGTACTCAAGGGGAGTTTGTGAGGGTGTAGTGCTTTTAATTTTTTAGTGCTGACTTATATAATTGCTTTAGT
Organism: Protopterus annectens; assembly: GCF_019279795.1. Classification (NCBI taxonomy): domain Eukaryota; kingdom Metazoa; phylum Chordata; order Ceratodontiformes; family Protopteridae; genus Protopterus; species Protopterus annectens. The sequence goes on along the minus strand of NC_056732.1, from coordinate 681,569,520 downwards.
GAGCAAGTGCCAGGTAACTTAAATGCAATGTGCTACAGGTAATTTCAATGCAAAAATGACAAACAGTAACTTTCATTCAAGTTAAACAAGGAAATAAGTACAGTAAGCAATGCAGATATCACTAGGGATCCACAGAAGCACTGAAAAGCCACGTTTTAGGTGGAATTAGCGTTTCAGGGAAATAACAAGCAAACAAACAACAAGCATACAAACAAAGCTAGATTCAGCAGGCCTGGATCTAGTCTATGCTACAGCAAACAAGGTGTACCAATTTCAATAAGACACAGTTCAAATATGCAGGCACTATAAGCCTTTAACCAGAAATTCCCAGCTCAGAAGGGCAGAGTCCAGCCTCTCCTCCCACAAGAGTGCAGACCACGAACTTTCTTAATGTAAAATAACTGGACTGAAGCCCAAGTGCTTAAACCAGAACCTTCCTAATGTAAAACAACTGGTCTGAAACCCAAGTGCTTAATCCAAAAGACTTAGAATGATAGCTACACTTTAATCAAGTTACTACCAAGCAGTAATAAATACAATTGAATACTTTAAAGAATGCCTGGATTAGTGCTCAAGTTATACAAACAAAGCTAGATTCAGCAGGCCTGGATCTAGTCTATGCTACAGCAAACAAGGTGTACCAATTTCAGTAAGAAGCAGTTCAAATATGCAGGCACTATAAGCCTTTAACCAGAAATTCCCAGCTCAGAAGGGCGGAGTCCAGCCTCTCCTCCCACAAGAGTGCAGACCACGAACCCTCTTAATGTAAAATAACTGGCCTGAAGCCCAAGTGCTTAAACCAGAATTAATACACTTTTAGAATAACAGACAGTGAGCCCTCAATCAGCATTTCCCAACTTAGAAGGATGTAAGCTACCTGTCCTGCCACTACAGTGCAGGCCACAAACCTTCTTAATGTAAAACAACTTGTCTGAAGCCCAAGTGATTAAACTAAAAGGCTTAGAATGAGTTACACCAAGCAATAATAAATACAACTGAGTACTTTTAAGATGATGCAAAAGCAAAATAAAGTAGGAAGAAACACAGATACAGTAAAAGCAGATACATTTTTCTTTTTGAGTGAGCAAATGAGATGGGTCCAGGAGGAGCATCCAAGTGCAAATTTACAAGAGGGGCGGGCAGTTTCAATGCCACCATGATTAACACCAACACAAAAGCAGGGAGGGTGGGTGGGGATCTACTGAAAAAACAGTCAACTTCCAGCTAGATATTGCTCAATGCAACACAAACAAATTACTTTAAATTGTGTATTATTTGATAAAAGTGCAGATAGAAATCTACTTAGCTCCAGTCATGCAGGTCTCAGTTGGCCAAAGCTCACAGTTTAACAGTTTAAACAGAAAACAATTCACTGTACCACTTGTATAAGACAGAAACCGAATAACAATGAGGTTAACTACCCCCTCTTATCACTGGCTATGCAGGTTTTTTAACAAGCCTTAACTGAAAATACCACTTGTATAAGACCTACTGAAAAAAACAGTCAACTTCCAGCTAGATATTGTTCAATGCAACACAAACAAATTACTTTAAATTGTGTATTATTTGATAAAAGTGCAGATAAAAATCGACTTGGCTCCACTCATGCAGGTCTCAGTTGGCCAAAGCTCACAGTTTAAACATGGGGGGCAAAGCTCCAGAAATGGCTACAGATTGTAAGTAAGTATTGCTGTTATACACATAGAGGATTGCTAGATTAACAGGGTTTGTCTGGACATGCATTTTCTGCATGACTGGACATCTGACAGTGATATATCTCTGACATACCTCTCAGCAGTCCAGATGTCCACAGACTGCCCAGAGGTTTGCCTGTTATGTTTGGTCTGTTCCTCAGACAATATCTGTTTTTGAGAAATCAGTGGGATAATGTGAATATTGTAGTCAGTAAATGTTGACATTCATTAGTGTTGCAGACATCAAATTCTTCAGGGATGTTATGTTACTACAAACCCTGTAACACCAGCAATTGTTTCATTTTGTAACACCCTTATGTGAGATATGTCCCTCTTTATGACCCCTGTCCCCCAAGTATGTCATGCTTTGATCAGATGTCTTGCAGTGAGAGGTTCAGAGGTATAGTATATCATTATTCAGTGACTGCACTCCTGATATCATCCTAGTGACTTAGCATACTCCTGGAAGTGGTATGCAGCAGTGGCCATAAATATCGTCCCACACCCTGGACATTCTGTGTAAATGTGTAGAGTTGAGAGTTATGTATGTCTGGCCATTGTTAACAGACTGCCAAGATTATGTAGAGGTGTTGTGTGTAAATGTTTGTTGGGCTGAGTAGGGAGAGTAGCAGATGTGAGTGTCATAGATCCTTTTCTATCTGACTGTGCATGCTGCTATAGTTGCTGGTGGTCTATCAAGTGTATATGTTTGTAGGGGAAGACTGAGAAATGTCCTGTAACACTTCAACATTCCCAGTAGACTGTGAGTTGGGCCAGTATATGTTGGTGTAGTGTGTGAATGGCAATCAGGATATGTTTGTTCACACAGTCACTCTACTCTAGAGTTCATTTGGGGTACTTGTACATTGCTGTGACTGTGGTGCAAATGGTTGTAGGTGGAC
>NC_056732.1:681409424-681564424 GCF_019279795.1 Protopterus annectens | reverse complement strand
GAGCTAAGTGATGCTAAGAGATGGTTAATCCCTCTTAGCTTCACTTAGCACCGCTTACTCCCGCTTACACCCTCGCTAATTTTTATTAAGGAAAAGAAAAAGGGGTAATAGGAAAGTGGCGAAATGGGGGCAAGCCGGGGATGAAACATTAGGAAAACAAGGTAGTGATGTGCTGTACGGATGTAGGAATGGACCATAGCTTTACATTTCTTCTGCAGCAACAGCTGTGAATAATGTGTAGAATTTGGAATTAACAGCCTCACACCCCACAGGGAGTGGTGTTGGCAACAGATGTTTGTAGGATAATTTGTGGGGGCATGCATTAATTTATTGTACATGGGGGTGAAACGTACAGCTATGTATGGGGCAATGTTTTTTTTGCGGGACAGATGCCTCTTTTTTTAGGTAAGAGTGGGATGTTGGGGAAGCACTGTAGGTATGTTTGGGGAGGTAGGTTGGGTACGATAGGTAGCATTTGCAGACAGACAAGACACACAAGACAGCTGACAGGTGCGGTATATGACACATGAGGGGGGGTAAACACCTTGGACAGGGAGAGTGGCTGGGAATCAAAGACCCGTGAGCCCCCAAATGGATACAGTGGGACTGAGGTCCTCTCCCATGAGCATTCACCACTGCACCTTCATGGCCACAAAGGTAGCTGTGCTGGTGTCTGGGCAAGAGGGATGGCCTGCCCCTTGAGTTGTGGCAGGTGGCCCTCCATCTGGTGGAGCTGCCCACCCAACTCGAAGTGGATGATGCTGCGCACCATATCCTGGAACTGTCGGTGGGTGGCGGGCTCCTCTCTGCACCTAGATGGGACAGGTCCCTTCCTCTGAGGAGGTTCCACCTGAAGTTAGTGCAGGACCAGTGGAACAGGATGTCCCTGGTTGGGTCCCAGACGTGCAGGGGCCCCTGGTGCCACAGCCAGTGGGATGGGACAGGCAAATTTGCTGGGATCTCCCTTCCCAGACATGCTATGGTGTTGTGGTTTTCCAAGATATTTTGATTAGTCATGAAAAACACATTTCAAAATTAGTTATAACAGCATGCGTGGGTGTTCCCATTAACCCATTAACCCAAACCAACTGATTTGAAACAGTTGCATAGCAAACAGAGCACATGCATGAATGGAACAACAGTAAGCATTTTAACAGCATGCAAGTTACAGTGATGGAAACAGGCCACCAATAATGGTATTTGAATAGGGTATGTTAATATGCAACCAATGAAATACATGAACAATAATAGAATGCATGCCCCAACAATAGGTGTTGAGAAAAAACATATCCGTAGTATATGAATAATAATTATTGATGCAGATGATGGGTGGGGGGGGGGGGAGAATGAAAGGCCCATTAACAACTATATTGGCTTCCATGTTTCACAGCAGTACTTCTCAGTACTCTACAGATCTGCCGTCACTTTACATCTACCTATAGCTCATAGCTTGTGTGGCACATACATACCTGCAATGGTATGGGGCAGACTGGGTACATGTGGCTACTTTACTGGAATGGGTTTGTACATGTAAGGGTTACATACTTGACAAAGAAGGGGTACCCTGCAATGATGTGTGAGTCTGCTACTAGCAAAGTTCACCTGTATTCCTATCTTTGTCCAAGATGACTGCCAGCAGTGACCACAAGCCATGACAGCATGACACTTGAGAGACTTATCAGGGAGAGGGTATGATGTATGTACCTATGCTGCTGTCATTTGCAGGCATATGGAGTTGGGCAGTGTATTAGTATACCCTTCATGCAGCTACTACACACATTACTTTATCTGTAAGACCTGTGGAGAGAATCTCTGTTAACATTTTCTGAATGTTTATAAAAACAATACCCACTGCCACAGTCAGACAACATTGAATACAAATTAGCGTAAACTTTCTTTAATCAACACTTTGGTTAACAAGACTTCATCAGAAATGTAAAAATTATTTATTTTTTTATTTAATTTTAATTTAATTAAAAATTACTTGGAACATAGGGAGTCCAAATTGCAAATTAATTTAAGGGATGACATAACACCAGGTTTGAATGATGTTATTACTATTAAATGTTTTTTAAAGAACCATAGAGTTTATGTTAAAAAGCGATTATTGTTGACTTATAACTGTGTCGCTTTTAATTGTATAATATTCACTTTGTTAAACTGGATTTTTTAATTGTGCTTCAATTATGTTTTGAGTATTTAAAGTGAGTTGTATGCAAGCTTTTTACATTTCTGATATAGTCTTGTTGATGAAAGCGTTGATTAAAGAAAGTTTATGCTAATTTGTATTTGGTGTTCTTTGACTATGGCAGTGGTTATTGTTTTTATTAGTTTTTTGTTAGACCGTGCACTTTTTTCTTATTTGTTTTATATTGTGCAGCCATGTCTGAGACACAGAGAGATCCGTTAATGGATGTCAGTGTCTATACCATCCAAGGAACTCCAGAGCAGAGTTTCACACATGCTCTGCTTAAACCATGGAAGATATACAAAAATCCTTACAACTATTGGTGAAGGAGCATTCCCGAGTTGAGTCGGTATGTCATGGGTCCGAGGATGAGACTGAGACTGTCATTGAGGTGAATGCCAAAGGACAGAGTGGTATCTCTTCTAGGAGGAATGATTCATTGGAGGAGAGGGCTATAAAGCTGTACAACACTTATGCCAATATTGCAGCAGTTCTAAATAATGGTGATGACCCTATTACAAATACCTAAAGGTTAGTAGACCCAAGTGAACTGACCCTATATAGGGAAGAATGTGACTGCTTAAACAAACTACTTAAAAAATATAAAAGTGTGGACATTGAAAACAAGTATTTTCATAAATGTATTGAGCTAGGTATTTTTCCGAAGGGTTTAAGATTTTTCAAATGTCCCAACAGTGTCACTGATAAAGACCCTTTTTTTATTAAATTAAAAGAGTTTTTAAATACACCAGGTTTCCTGGTTTACTTATTGAACGTAATCATGAAACCCTTAGGGAGCTGAAAGAAGAAATATTTAAAGTCAAACATGCTATAGAGACTAAATTCCAAGTTGTGTTCAGTGAAAGAACTGAGCACACCTTGTTGCTTGAGGACATTGAGCAACATGAGAAAGTCTTAATACAAAGGAAAAATAATTAATTAGTTCAAGATCTAGCTGCATATGAAATGGATACAGCATATACTGCTTTCACCACTAATAAAAACAAGAATTTTTCTCTTTCTGGTAAAAAACAATGTTTTTCTGGGCCAGTCCACCTTAAAGAACATGGGTGGAAAGATTCTGCTACATCAGCGGAAGTGGATCAGTGTGGAAGAAAAGGTTTATTGAAAGGTAATGAGGTGCGACTTGATAGTTTTTCAAACATAGATACAACATCAGAGCTGGCAGCCCAACAAATTAATGATATTGCACAAGTATCCAATGGAAAGGAGACAGAAAAAGAGCTTGGTGCCAAACCAAAAGTTTTTTTAATGTATGAGAAAGAGCAGAGACCTTTGAAAATAAAGTTTATGGTGACCAGGAAGAAAGGACGACTGATCTCCGATTCATTGATGGACAATGAATAAGGTACAATGAACTTAACACAGACATTTTAAACTTGTCTAGTTTTGAATTAAGTGCATATCAGTTGAAGCTGTTAAGGCTTGGTGTCAATTTTGTGCCTTCTAAGAGGGCGGACATTGCTAATACTGTTTTAGATTTTAAAAAATATATTAGGAATTTAAATTTGAAATATATTGTAAAGGATGTCAAATGTACTTAATCTTTGTTTGTTAAACCATCCAGTTATAATCCCTTATTAAACCATACTTTAAACATCTTTGAAACATCATGTGAAAATGAGTTAAGAGAATTGTTGGTTAACAACACCAGAAAACACGTGAGATATTTTGACAATTTGAGTATAGAATTGAGGTCAGCCATGAAAGAGTTGACTGACAATAAAGATATTCAAGTTATGAAAACTAATAAGGGGGGGGTATGTTAGTAGTCATGGACCAGTGTCTTTATGTCCTAACAATTGGCTTAAGTATTGGTGTCATTCAAAGGGGATCCAATGCCTGTCAGGCTGGAATGACATGCTCGACAAGCCACGATGCTTCACTAGGGACGGCTTGCACCTGTCACCCCTGGGCTTTCGGATATTGGCAAAGGCTCTTGCTATCCCCATAGTGCCTTTTTTAGGCAAGGCTCAAAAGACAAACCCACCTCCATAGGTATAACAAGGGATAAGAAACTAATAGTAATGCTACTCAACGACAAAAGTCTAAACCTCAAGATGCATGCATTCAAAACTCTCCTTAGCATGGAGAACATCGATATCTGTGCAGTAACAGAAACCTGGTTCAAGGCTCCCGAGAGCACCCCAGCACTACCAGGTTATACCTTATACCATACTTTTCGACCCCAAAACTTGGACCGAACCACAAAAGGAGGAGGAGTATCAATATTCGTCAAAGATACCCACACCTCCAGGTTGGTGGCACAGAGCAAAGCATCAGAGACTATCCATGTGCAACTAACAGTGGGTAAAACTGCCTTCCAGTTTATAGCCTGCTACAGGCCTCCCTCGCAATCTCAGGAGCCCCACTTGGCCTTTCTGAGAACACTGGAAAATATGAAGGTCTCTCCAAACAGCATTAAATTGGGCGACTTCAACTACCCAAACATAGACTGGGAGCATTACTCTAGCTCCAACACCCTAGCCCAAAGGTTCCTAGAATTTATAAACTCAAATGCTATGGAGCAACTTGTTACCACTCCCACAATAGGGGAAAACATACTGGACCTGATCATCACCACCATGGGGACTCTATGCTCCAGACCAGAAGTGTATCCCTCACTGGTAAGATCAGACCATAAACTAATCTCACTGGATATTCACATTTCAACCCCACCCCCTGCCCAAGCAACCACAGTGAAAACTTCTCTAAAGCAAATTTCACACTCCTCAAAACTGAGGTGGAATCATTCAAAGCCCCTGGGCCTGTGGAAAATATGGCCCAGACCACAGAATCCTTTATAAACGCATTCTATGAACACCTTCAGGAATGCATGGATCATGCAATCCCAAATAAAACCAAGATCCAATCCTCCAAAGGCAGACGTCCTGTCTAGTGGACCCCAGCCATAAACAAACTATAAAATAGAAGAAGGAAGCTACTACATGATAGAGCAAAATCCCAAAAAGGGAAGGCATCTCTGATCAGTATTAGAAAAAAACTACGGGCACTCATAAAATCGTCTAAGGCCAGCTTCGAGAGAAAAATTGCACAGGACACTAAGGATAATCACAAGGCTTTCTTTAGTTATGTTAGGAACCTGGGTGAGAATTCCCAGATATGCTCAGAATTAGTCCAAAATGACAAAAAATACACCGAACTCACAGACATTGCCAACATCCTAACTGACAGGTTCAGCACAAACCCCCCCCCTCCCCATCAAAAGGGCAAATATCTATCCCAGCAGAGTGCTGGCCCCCTGACATCTCAGATGCTCAGGAAAGAGCTGCCCTCTCCAAAGCAAAAAACACAGCATCAATGGGACCAGACAGTGTCCCAGGCTGCGTCCTACATGAACTCCAAGAAGAGCTAAACCCAAACCTAAAACTACTGTTCAATCTCAGCCTTATTACAGGATATGTAGCCAAAAAGTGACGTACAGCAACAGTAGTCCCTCTCCACAAAGGTAGTGCCTCAACGGATCCTGGGAACTATCGCTCCATAAGCCTGACTAGCTTGGTCTGCAAAGCTATGGAAAGGATCATCATAGACCTCATAAATAAAGATATTGGGGACCTACAGACACTGGATCCTACCCAGTTTGGCTTTGTTAAGGGCAGATCCTGCCTCTTAAACCTGGTCGATTTCTTTGAAACAGTCACCAAGGCCACTGACGAGGGGAAGGTGGTCCAAACAGCCTACCTGGACCTCGCAAAAGGCTTCGATACAATACTCCACTCAGGCATTATAGATAAGCTCACCAGCTTAAATATAAACCCCTATGTCACTAGATGGGTTGCAAACTGGCTCAAGGACAGAACCCACATGGTTAGAATTGCTGGAGCCATGTCAGACTCCAAACCAGTTACAAGTGGCTTCCCACAAGGCTCAGTTCTGGGATCTCTCTTGTTCGGTATATATTTCTCGGAGGTACAGGCCAACATGGAAGGACTGTGGCTGACCAAGTTTGCAGATGACTGCAAACTGGGCGCCATAATAGACTCTCCAGCCGACACAAGCATCCTCCAAAAGGGCCTCATAGAAACAGACAACTGGTGCCAGAGCCATGCCCTCAAGCTAAATGCCAAAAAGTGTATAGTCATCCCCTTTGGCAAAAACAAAGTGCCCACAAATTACCACATAGGTAGTAATCCATTAAGTACAGAAGAAGTAATTAGGGACCTGGGGACCCAAGTTGATAGCAATCTCTCATTTGACAACCACGTAGCCAAAGTGGTTAGAAAAACATTTTATATAGCCCACCTAATCATGAAGGGATTCACATCTAGATCAGGGGAGGTCATCGTGCCCCTTTACTCATCCCTCATCAGGCCCATAATTGAGTACAATGCCCCTTTTGGGATGTATCTTACCAGACACCTGCAGCAACTGGAAAGGCCCCAAAAGTACCTCACCAAGAGGATCAAAGGGCTCAAACAGATGCCATATGCTGCTCGGTTAAAGAAACTCCAGCTCTACTCAGTGGCATACTGCCTGCTCAGAAGTGATCTGTGCCTGACGTATAAAGCCATGTCCAACCCGGAATTAATGGACATGCTGCACCTCAGAAAATCCAAATTCCATCGAGCTACGCTCGAGAGACTTGAACCTCAGCACTGAAATAAATAGGACATGCTGGAGGGACAGATTCATAACCCAGAGGCTCCCTTCACTCTGGAATAAAATCCCAGTCCAGGTTAGGCAGAGTCCCTCATTGACTCTCTTCAAGAGGAATCTTGATGAGTGGATGGGAGATCGTAGGTTTACCCCGGGTATCACTTCTGTGTCACTGTTAGACAGAGGCACAGTATACTAACCTCGAAAAAGGGCATAGCAAAATTAATTTAAAATGGGTGGCGAAAGCCAAACACACTCTGGCTAGGCTTATAAATGCCCTAGGGTAGATAGCCTAGTATGAACCTATGAACCTATAAGAAAATGGAAAATATATTATCCAATGAATATGAGTATAAGAGAGTGGAAATTAATGAAATGCATAAATGTTATAAGTATATTTCAAGTTTTTATATGACAGTTTGATGTGTGGAGTTTTGAATGAAGTAACATACATTTTTTGTTGCACTGAGAATCCAAAAATTGGTGTTTTGTTTGGAATTTCGAAAACTCATAAAAGTCTATTTGACTCTCCTTTCAGACCCATACTTTCGGCTCCAAATTATGTTACTGAGAGAATGTCTTTGATGGTGGATGCCCTTTTGAACCCATTAGTTCAAAATATGGGGTCGTTTTTAAACGATTCATGGAATTTTTTGGAAAGTATTAAGGAGTTCAGTGACACTGTTGTGTTTGATCCAAGGAAACATATTATGTTTACTTTAGATGTTATTTCCTTATATGCTTGCATACCGCATGACATAGGCATTGAGTATGTTAGAGCTTATTTAAGCCAATATACTAAGATGTCCAGTACTCACATTCATTTTTATTGTAGTTTATTAGAAATTATTTTGGATAATTATTATTTTTTATTTAATAACAAGTATTATAAACAGGTTCAAGCTATAGCCATGGGGTCCCCGGTAACCCCTTCTTTTGCTAACATTGTTATGGGATGGTGGGAACACCACATTTTAGAGACTTTCAAGAATGCTTTCCATGTTTTATATTACAAGAGATTTATCAATGATTTGGTCTTTATTATAGCTGGTGGTCCTGATACAGCTGAATCTGTGGTCAGCCAGTTAAATGCAGCCTCCGTTTTTTTGAAATTTGTAGTTGGGGATGTTGGCATATGTATAAATTATTTAGATGTAAATTTAAAATGGGATGACATTAATAACAAGTTTGTAAGTAAAATTCATAGAAAGAGAGCATTTATGAACAGCTACTTACATCATTCCAACCAGCATTCTAAGTTTATAAAAAATCAATATTCCCAAGGGGCAATTTATCAGAGCCAGCAGAATGACCAGTGAGGATCATTCGTTGGCAGAAGAATTTGAATACTTTAAAAAACTCTTTATGGATAGGGGTTATGAGGAAGGCTTGTTGGATGAACAAGCTAAGTATGTGTGGGACACAAGAGAAGTTTAGTATCCACCCATTTTGAGGAAAGCACCTATAACCATTCCAAAGGTAAGTGATAGGGCAGAGTTAGAACAGAGGCATTTGTATTTTGACATGTCTATGACCACAGATGGAGGAATCATTCATAATGTTATTGAAAAGAATTTGAAAATTATTGAGGGAAACCATGAGTTGTTGAAAGTAGTGGGGTCGAGACCCAGATTTTGTACAGGAATGATTACAATTTAAAAACTTTGTTAGAGAAGGGTAGGGATTACGTGACTCTTGACACAAAGTTCAAAAACAAACCGTATGGTATGTATAAATGTTATGGGTGCAGCATGTCCTAGAGGGACCATATGTGGAACTGGCCCACATTTCCTATACTATTCCAGTTAAAGGAGTTTTTTCTTATAAAAGCTATGGAGTGGTTTATATAGCTGTCTGTAGTAAATGTTTGAAATTCTATGTAGGAATGACTACTAGATGTTTGTACATTAGGATAAAGAACACATAAATAGTATGAAAAGGAGGGACACTAAGAATACCCTCTATAGACATAATATGAAATGTATTGGTTTCAACAAGTTTTTATTCTCTGTTTTAGAACAGGGTAGATTGAGTTTAAGAGGGGGGCAATTTTAAAAATTACTTGGAACAAAAGGAGACCAAATGGCAATTTAATTTAAGGGCTGACAAAACACCAAGTTTGAATTATGTTATTAATATTAAATGTTTTTAAAGAACCATAGAGTTTATGTTAAAAAGTGATTATTGCTGACTTATAACTGTGTTGCTTTTAATTTTATAATATTCAATTAGTTAAATTGGATGATTTAATTGTGCTTCAATTATGTTTTGAGTATTTAGAGTGAGTTGTATGCAAGCTTTTTACCTTTCTGGTTAAGTCCTGTTGACGAAAGCGTTGATTAAAGAAAGTTTACGCTAATTTGTATTTGGTGTTCTCTGACTGTGGCAGTGGTTATTGTTTTTATTATTTTTTTGTTAGACCATGCACCTTTTCTACTTTCTGAATGTTTCTACAACTATTCAGGTGTATTAGTATACTCTTCATACAGCTACTGTACACATTTCTTTACCCGTAAGAGCTGTGGAGAAAATCTCTGTTAACACTTTCTGAGTGTTCCTACACATATTCTGGTTCATTAGTATACCCTTCATACAACTACTACACACATTGTTTACCTGAGAGTCCTGTGGGGAAAATATCTGTTACCACTTTCTGACTGTTTCTACGAATCTTCAGGGCTTCTAGTGTGTATATATGCACAAATCTCAGTACCACTCCCTGGATTGGAACCATGTCTGGGTGTGCTAAAATGAACAGTGCTATTTTCCATCACACAGAGCTAATGGGGAATGGCTATTTCTTGCTTGACTGATTTCTGACTAATAATCTCTGGATTGGACAGTCTGAGCTTGTAATCCTGACATTCATGCATGACAGACAATTATTATACTGATTATTACTCCTTTGAATTAATACAATCTGGAAAGCAAAGGTTAACACAAGACTGTTATGCATACTAGCTGTTTTCCAGAACAGCCTTAGTTATTTCATGCTCTCAATGCCATATTTGCTGTAAAGAACCTGTACACATTCTATTTCTACAACATACTGGCATAAACACAACAGTTTGTTGTATATTTTATTACAGTGAAATGACACTTTTATTAATGGACATCCTGTGGTTAATATTATTGTGGCAAACGTGTTTTATTCATTAGACACATTACACAATCTACCTACTGGCAGTAAACAATGTACTCCTACTTTATGGCACTATATACTGCAAGATAGATCTGTGCTCACCAGTCTGTTGGTGCATCCTTGTCAGTCTGTCTGCATGGGCCTCAATGCTGATAGCCCTTTCTGCTGCAGCTCTAGGGGTGAGAAACAAACTTTATGCATACCTGTCTATCACATACTCAGTATAGAATTTGGTACAGCTATATCTGGGATACATACAGACTGTTGGAGCATGCTGGTCCCCAGCATATTGTATCCATTAGGCCAAGAAATACCCCTTCCTATGCTTTAGGTCAGCATAATGATGCTGTACCTGCTCACCAGTTTATGGGATTCTAGTGGAACTGGTCATGTTGTGTGCCAGACAGTCCCAGGCCTATGCTTTGTACTGAGAGCCCTGGTACTGGCCCTGCAGCAGTCGGTGATCATGGTGTTCTATGAAGAGCCCAGCCATGACCCTGGACTTCAGGATGCCCCAGCACTGTGCCGAAAGTGCACTCCCTCTCCAACACCAGGCATGTTCCTGCAAAGATCAAACTAAACAGATTATGGCTGTATTCCCACATGCACGGTTTAAATAAGGGCATATTCCCACCCTTTGCCATCATAGGTTCATAGGTTTATAGGTAGGTACTAGGCTATCTGCCCAAAGGCATTTATAAGCCTAGCCGAAATGTGTTGGCTTTCGCTGCCCCCTTAGATTAGTTCCCTGTGCCTCTGTCCAGCAGAGCAATTCAAGTGATCCCTGGGGTAAACTTTCTGTTTCCCAGCCACTCGTCAAGGTTTCTCTTGAAGAGGGTTAGCGAGGAGCTCTGCCTAATGTAGACTGAAATCTTGTTCCAGAGCATGGGCAGTCTCTGGGACAGGAATCCATCCCTCCAGCACATCCTATTTATTGTTGTGGTGAGGTTTAGATCCCTGGAGCATGTGGCTCGAGGGGATATGGTTTTCTTTAGATGGAGCATGTCCATCAATTCTGGGTTGGACATGGCATTGTATGTCAGGCAGAGACCACCTCTGAGTAGGCGGTATGCAACTGAATACAGCTGGAGTTTCTTCAGTCAAGCTGCATAGGGCATCTGCTTGAGGTCAGTGATCCTCTTGGTGAGGTACTTCTGCGGTCTTTCCAATTGTTGCAGGTGTCTTGTAAGGTACATCCCAAATGGGGCACTGTATTCTATGATGGGTCTGATGAGTGATGCGTAGAGGGCCCCAATGACCTCTTTCAATCTGGATGCAAACCCTTTTGTGATTAGGTGGGCCACATAGAAGTATTTTCTATCCATTTTGGCAATGTGATTATCAAAGGAGAGGTTACTATCTACCTGGGTCCCCAGATCCCTTATTACATCTTCCATATTTAGGGGGCTACCACCAATGTGGTAGTTTGTGGGTACTTTGTTTTTTTTCCAAAGGGGTTGACTATGTACATTTTGGCACTTAGTTTGAGGCCATGGTTTTGAAACCAGGTATATGTCTCAATGAGACCCTTTTAGAGGATGTCTGTGTCAGCCAGAGAGTCAATTATAGCCCCTAGTTTGCAGTTGACTGTAAACTTGGTCAGCCATAGTTCTCATGTGCTTGCCTGTACCTCTGAGAAGTATATGCTGAACAGGAGGGGTCCTAGGACTGAGCCCTGGGGAATGCCACTTGTAACCAGTTTAGAGTCAGACCTAGCTCCCACAACTCTTACCATGTGGGTTCTGTCCATGAGCCAGTTGGCAACCCATCTCGTGACATAGCGGTTTATGTTCAGGCTGGTGAGCTTTCTATAATACCTGAGTGGGGAATGGTGCTGAAGGCCTTTGAGAGGTCTAGGTAGGCTGTGTGGACAACCTTTCCCTCCTCTATAGCCTTGGTAACTGTGTCAAAGAAGTCCAACAGGTTTAGGAGGCATGATCTGCCCTTAACAAAGCCGAACTGGGTAGGGTCCAGTGTTTGGAGGTTTCCAATGTCTCTGTTAATGAGATCCATGATGATGCACTCCATAGCTTTGCAGACCAAGCTAGTCAGGCTTATAGGGCGATAGTTACCGGGGTCCATTGTGGCTCCACCTTTGTGGAGTGGAATAACTGTTGCTGTGCGCCACTCTGTGGGCATGTAGCCTGGGGAGAGGCTGAGTTTAAACAGTGTGTTTAGGTAAGGGGTTAGTTCATCTTTGTGCTCATGTAGAACACAGCCTGGGATACCGTCCGGTCTGACCGATGCTGTGTTTTTGGCTTTGGAGAGGGCTGTTTTAACCTGAGTATCTGTGATTTCAGGGGCACTACATTCTTCTAGTATAGTTATGGACCCTTTTGGGGATGAGAGGGAGGTGAAGTTTGCACTGAACCTGTCTGCCAGGATGTTGGCTATATCGGTCAGTTCAGTGTATTTTGTGCCATTCTGCACTAACTCTGAGCAGATCTGAGAACTGCCACTTAGATTCTTGACATAGCTAAAGAATGCCTTGTTGTTATCTTTGGAGTCCATGGCAATATTTCTTTCGAAGCCAGCCTTGGATGATTTTATGAGGGAACATAGTTTCTTGCTGATACTGATCAGGGATGCCTTCCCTTCTTGGGATTTTACTCTTTTCTGTACTAGTTTCCTTCTTCTATTTTATAGCTTGTTTATGGCAGGGGTCCACCAGACTGGTTTCCTTTTCTTGGAGGAGTGAGTCTTGGTTTTGTTTGGGATAGCACGATCCATGCATTCTTGTAGGTGCCCATAGAGTGCATTAGTAAGGGATTTTGCAGCTTGGACAGCATTATCATTTAGCATAGGGGTTTTGAAGTGTCCCACCTTGATCTTAAGTAATGTGAAGTTTGCTTTTGAAAAGTTTTTCACGGTGGTTTCTTTGACCAGGGGTGGTGGTGGAATGTGGATATCCAGAGTGATTAAGTTATGGTCAGATCTAACCAGCGAGGGGTTGACCTCCGGTGTGGAATACCAGTCGCCCATGTTGGTGATGACCAGGTCCAACATGTTGTCACCTCTGGTGGGGGTGTTGACCAGTTGATCCAGGGCATTTGAGTTTATAAATTCTAGGAAGGAGCAAGGGAGTGTGTACTTGAGTAGTTCTCCCAGTTAATGTTTGGGTAATTGAAATCACCCAATATCAGGGTGTTTGGTAGTGCTTTTATGTTTCCCAGTGTTTCCAGGAATGTGGAGTGGGGATCCTGGGACATGGTGGGTGATCTGTAGCAAGCTATCATTTGAATAGCAGTTTTGCCCCATTGTTAGTTGCACGTGGGTGATCTCTGAAGCATCATGCTGTGCCACTAACCTGGAGGTGTGGGTATCCTTGATGAATATGGATACTTCCCCACATTTTGTATTTCAGTCCGGGTTTTGTCGCCGAAATGTATGGTATGAGTTGTAGCCTGGTTGTGCTGGGGTGCTCTCTGGAGCCTTAAACCAGGTTTCTGTTACTGCACATATATCGATTTTCTCCATACTGAGGAGTGCCTCGAGTGCGTGTATTTTGAGGTTTAGACTTCTGGCATTTAGTAGCATTACCCTCAGTTTTTTGTTAATTGTGCTATTTACAGTGGTGGGATTGTCTTTTAAGCCTTGCCTAAAAAAGGCACTATGGGGATGGCAAGATCCTTGGCCAGTATTTGAAAGCCTAAGGGTGACAGGTGCAAGCCATCTCTAGCAAAGCAGCATGGCTTGTTGAGCATGTCATCCCAGGCTGACAGACATTGGATCCCCTATGAATGACACTAGAAGCTTAGCCAGTTGTTGAAATTGATCATTTTTTCTCTATACCGTGGTATCATTCTTGGTGAGGGCAGGATGCTACTCAAGGTCAGTGTCATACCGACCTGGGCTATGTGATGAGAGACCTCCTCCATGGCTCTTTTCATGTAGTCCAGGGAGGTATGGCTCAGGTCATTCACACCAACACGGACAATGACAGAGTCATATTTGTACTTGTTCTGGAGTGACCTGAGTGCTTGTGTTATGTGGCGGATCCTGGTACCTGACAGGCAGCTAACAATAACCTTCTCCTTGTTCAGCCTAGTGAGTGGGACGTCAGTGTTCCTGACTATAGAGTCACCTATTACTAGTGTGTTGGGTTTGTTATTTTGCCTTAAGGGCTGTGATTGT
This sequence comes from Protopterus annectens, assembly GCF_019279795.1. NCBI lineage: Eukaryota > Metazoa > Chordata > Ceratodontiformes > Protopteridae > Protopterus > Protopterus annectens. Next base: position 681,550,319 of record NC_056732.1, on the reverse strand, counting down.
ATGGCACATTGGTTTTGTGAAGTATGTATTTCATGGTTTGTGTTGGGGGTGGAGGTTGCTTGGATGCCTGCTTTGGAGGTCTCTGTTGCTTTTGTAGATTTTTATTTAGAGCCTCTGAGTAAGTTTTCATGTATTTATGTGCGTTTTTTGCCGGTGCTGGTTTCATAGGTCTAAGTGAAACTGGTGGTGTGATGCAAGTAATTCCCTTCTCCTCTTGACTGCCTGGTCCAGTCTTGGGTTGAGAGAGCTTAGCCTCCAATTTGACTGCATAATTGCATCTCTCGCATGTATTAGTGTTTTGTGGAAGGAGGAGAGGGTTGTCTGTGTACATGAGGCAATTGTAACATTGCCTCAAAATGCCTTGTCCTTCACTACAGTTTAGGGGGGCTAGTGCTAGGGTTTATTAGTGCTTGCTATGAGTTTTGAGAAAGTGTTGGGATGAGAAGTGAATGGTTTGAGAGCTTAAGTTGAAAGTTTGGACCATTTTGAAAATGCTAAGCACAGCTTAGAAATGTGCAAACCCACTAAGCTGGCTTCAACAGTGCTTAAAGGGGTAATTACCAAGCATTGTTACAAGTGCATAAATCCATTTAGCTGAGCTGACTGCTGCTTAGAATTTACATTTAAGCAATGCTTACACCGGTTAAGCATAGCTGACCACTGCTAGCCATTGTTCAGTTTTCATTTTAGAAAAATATCAAGATAATGACTTAATTAAATCATTACTGACATATTAGTAAGCGTATATGAATTACTTTACACTTCATCCGTCTATGTGCCTTCATTACATTACTATGGGGTGTGACTATACTGTAAGGGAAACTTGTGTATACATGGGTGATTTTCACATGTTATACGCACTCACACATAAATTTTAGACCAGCTACACTACCCTGGTTTACAAATATCAATTACTACATAATTTAATATTGAATTAATAATTTTAACACTGTTTTCCCCCGTAAAAATAAAGTGGTTGATTTGGTACTCAAACCATAAACAACTGCAAGCAAAGCCAGGACTCTAACCACTACACTATCTTGGCATGAGGATTTTAGCTGTATATTTTTATTTATCTCCTATGGGATGTTATAGTAATGCTGGGCAGAGGGCCATAATATGCATACCTGCTCAGCTAAGCTTAAACATACCTTAGAATGAAAAATAAAACAGTTCATAAACCCACTTTATTTACATTATTCTGTACTCCTTGTCAGTCACAATATGAGTAATTGTAAAGGGACACATAGGGACAGATTTTAGTTATTGCCCTTACAAACTTAGGAAGTGTGACTGTGGTTTTCTAGCAGATCATTGGCAAATCACTTGGGGTTTAAGTCAGAACATACTGACAGACATTTGGGTTTCAGACTTCATACATTTCAGGACATTTGTGCTAATTCAACCCTTTTAGTCTATCGGCTTTCTGGGTTTGTCAGTACAATATTTAAAAAGTGTCCTGATTTTTATGCCTTTATCCCCCCATTATTTATGGCTTTGGACAGCTTTCTTGCTCTAGGAGGGTGAAAAGTATGTGAGGCAGGCATCTGGGCATTCTGCAAAAACATGTACAGTTGACATCTATGGCCCTACAGCACTTTCACATGGCAGACATTTGTGTTTCAGTCTTCATACCCTTCAGGAACTGCGTGCTACTGCAAACCTTTTATTCTATCAGCTTCCTGGGTTTGTCAGTGCAATATTTGAAGTGTGCCCCTATTTGTATACTTTTGTCCTCCCATTATTTATGACTTTGTACAGCTTTCTTGCTCTAGGAGGTTGAGAAGTATGTGAGGCAGGCATCTGGGCATTCTGCAGTAACCTGTACAGTTGACAACTATGGCCGTATGGCACTTTTACAATGCAGGGGGTCTGTGACAGAACCTTAAAATTAGAGATTTTCTTTTTTGAATTTGTTAATAAGAGAGGAGAGTAGTAGTAGTTAGAAACAAGTGAAATCTGAGAAAGGAGAGTAAGCTAAGTGGGAAAAGAAGGGATGGAGGTAATTATAAGCTGTGGAGAAATTAAGTGAAAACAGTACTAGGAGTTAGAGTTCTGTAGGTTTATAGGTTCATAGATTAGTACTAAGCTAACTGCTCTTGCGAGCCATTTTAAGCCTAGCCAATTACCCCTTGTGAGATTCAAACCCTGCACTTTGTGTTTGCAAGGCAAACACCTTAACCATTAGACCACCCTCCCAACCACGAGAATTACATATGAATTGAGAAGGGGATATATGCAAAGAGGGTCCGCTGATTAAGTTCATGGTGGTTGTGTACAGGAGCATATTGTGTATGTATATGTATGTATGTATATGTACATATTGTGTACATATTCCAAAATAAGACATAGGGCTGGTTATATGATGAAGGTGGCCAGACATCAGGCAGATGCAATTGCCTATGAATGCTCAAAATTCCACAACGTGCTTGTGTGTTTACTACTTTGAGTTTATTTCAGTGTTCGTGTACACTCTTGTATGCTTAGCATACATTTCACTATCCACGGATACTGACTTAATTGCTTACTATTAGAGGCGGGCTCTAATAGTAAGCATAGTAAGTTGTGCAACTGTGGGTGCATGTTTACACCTCCCTAGAGCACTTAAACACTCCCCCTGCACTCGCACACATTTCCTGTGCATGTTGAGGGTGCGGCAGCGCACCCTCATAAATATTCATGTGGAGCTGCTGCACCATCTGTAAGGAGGACAATCAGTGCAAGGCTAAAACCGCCTTTGTTCCGAGCTTCATGAATCCCAGGGAAAGCGTGATAGCTGTATTTTATCTTGTTGTAAGGACTAATACCATCTTCAAAATGAGGTGTAATTTGGCACAATTACATGCTCCCTAGCAAATGTATTTATGAACACTGAAATAAACTCAAAGTAGTAAACACACAAGCATGTAGTGGAATGTTGAGACCCGTCCGTAGAACTATCACAATTAGATTCCCCCATGTCCCTATTTTACATTTGAGTTTCTTCATTATTGAAAGTGTAAGCGAAGTGCAGCATGTTTGCATGTCGCTGCCTCATGCTTAGCATAGCTAACACATCAAAATCATCCAAATAGAAAAGAACATGTGGAATCAATGTTAACATCAATAGTGTAGTGGTTAGAGCATCTGCCTAATGAACAGGCATGCACGATTCGAGTCCCACTATACCACATATCATTTTCCATGTAGAATGTGTATAAGAACATATTTATACATCCTTTTGCTGTATAACCTACATAATAACATGTAAATGTGAACTGGAGTACTGCATGAAATGTTTAACTAATGTCATTCAATCAAAGTGGTAGTGTCATAATGAATAAGGCACCAGTAAGCAGGTGTAAGCACAAATAAGCAGCAGTAAACATATATAAGTACAGGTAAGCAAGTCTAAGTGCGTTTGCATGGGTGTAGGCAGTGCCCACACACATTAAGCATAATAGAAGCTAACCGAATTTAATAAACTGTAATTGGAAGATTGCACAGCCTACCATCACGCAAACATGCACATACCCGCTCACAAATGCTTAAAAGTGGTTTAATCACTCTGTATCCAATGGCCCTTGTTCTGGCAGCAACAAAATAAATGGCCTCTGCAAAGGCAAACCGAGGACCCTGCACACCACAGCCAATGTGATTTACCACTAAGCCATGGCAGATATACATAAATCTGATGTTATCACAAACATATTGTCCAGCACAGTCATGCAACAGCATAGGAAATGTATATAATTATGTAGATGTATGTGCATGTGTATGTACAGATATATAATACATATATATATATATATATATATATATATATATATATATATATATATATATGAAGAATGAATGCCATGACAATAAAGCATACAAAAAGAATGAGAAGGGAATCAACAGCAACCCCAGTATTATTTACTGCTGTCAGCTTATGTCATATCAAGCTGGGCAACGGTGAGCAAATCACTGCTACTCACACCACAGGCAGGACACTACCAGTGGGAGCAACATTGTCGATCTGCTAAGTCTACTTTACAAACAATCACAGGGTAGTCCTTGGTGGGACTACCCAGATATTGCTAGGCGGAGTGGACTTCCGACCATTACACAAACAAGGGCAGGTATGTTCAAGGACCAAATGGTGGGAGAGCCTGATGATACATGGGTTGAGATAACATACGTGTAGGGTCCCTAACGCTGGGGAGAGGGCAATGTGTGGAGGTGTGTCATGGCTGTGATAGCAACCGGAGTGCGGATAGTTTGCATGTATGTCAAACTCTGGTGGGGTGGAGGAACCATGGGTATGAAATTATGGATCCAGGCGTGTCAGGGTTGGATGGCCTGGTTTTAATTGGACCGGCCCATGGAGGTCAGTAAGTTCATTATAAGTATATATGCATACACACATGCATACATCTATATGTAGAGGTACATTCCCTGTAACACATTCATTCCTTTTGCAGGCATAAATAACATGAAAATGGCCCCTACAAACCTCAACAGTAATTAGAATAATAGGCTGTGCATAAGAGGGAATGGAAGAATCTGCAAAAATGCAGAAGTGTGTACATTATCCGAAGTCAGTGCTGTTCTCAAAAAATCAAATGTGAGGACTTTCTCACACATGGAATCATTCCTGTGATCTGCCTGCTATGGCAAAACCAATCACTAAACCGGTCCTATTTGTAATATAATTTCACTGAACATGTACATTATTAGCTCTCATATGTAACGTGTGCGTTATCACATAGTCATAGTTATTAATTTATTGTAGTACGGGAGTAATGGTGTAATGAAGTATAGAGTCTAATCTTGAAATAAAGACATGTGTGTCCCAGGTGGGATAACCTAAAAATTGTGAATAGTGTTCTATTGGTCACTCATTTCACCAATGTGTGTGGACTAAACTTTTAGGATGTCTGAGGATATGTGGAGTGAGTCAACCCATGGGATGGGTCTACAGGATTAGGGAGTGGCCAATGTGTAGTGGTGTGGATACACCATGTATCCAATTGGAGAATGGATGACTGCTGTGTCAGTGAAGTGTTGGGGTGGGTGTTTGGGGAACTAGAATCCATGGGTATATGGGTATACATACAAATGAAACAGCACAGCAATAGTGTAGTGGTTAGAGCATCCACCTAACAAACAGACATGCCCGTCCCAAATCCCACTGCAGCACATACCATTTTCCATTGGTAATCTGTATATGAAAATATTTTGACATTTGACTGCTGTATAATCTGCATAATGACAATTAAAAGTGAAAAAAACAAAGAAATCCAAATGGATAAACTACCACTCAACACTTAAAATAAGAAAAATAATAAAGCATCTACCAAGGACTAAATGTAGGTCTTCACTATTTTAATAAAACACAGTACCAAATAACTAAGCACTTTCACCAGGCATAAACCGTTGGCCAGCCTGGTGAAAGCGCTTAGTTATTTGCTTCTGTGTTTTATTAAAATAGTGAAGACCTACATTTGTGGCAGCCATGGTGGTGCAGTGGTTAGTGTTGCCGCCTTACAGAAAGAGATTCTCCAGTACGATTCTTGGCTGGGGTGCCTTCTGTGTGGAGTCTGTATGTCCTCCCTGTGGTCACGTGCGTTTTCTCCAGGTGCTCTGATTTCCTCCCACATCCCACAGAAATGCAGTAAATGTATTGGTCACTCTAAATTGGCCCTAGGTAAGAGTGTATGTGTGTGCGTGCCTTCTGTGGAAGGTTGGGTGCTGGGCTGGCAACTCCGTGAAACTCCACTGCCAATCATGAGCAGACAGATGATCCACTGTGGCGATCCCTAACTGGGAAAAGCCAAAAGAAGAAGGAGAAGTGAAGACCTATGTTTAGTCCTTGGTGGCTGTTTTATTATTGTTTTCATATTTTAACAATTAAAAGTGAAATGGAGCGAAGTGTCAGTGTCATAATAAATAAGGCACTAGTAAGCAGGTTTAAGCATAAATAAGCAGTAGTAAGCATATATAAGCACCAATAAGCATATTAAAGTGCGTTTGCACTGGGATATGCATTGCCTTACACATATATATATCTATAGTTGCAGGCATATATATAAATATATATATATATATATATATATATATATATATATATATATATATATATATATATATGTATGTGTGTGTGTGTGTGTGTGTGTGTGTGTGTGTGTGTGTGTGTGTGTGTGTGTGTGTGTTTGTGTGTGTGCGTAGATATACACAGATATACAGCTATGATAGGAAACAGCACACAAGAATGACATATGTTCACAGGCTATGCCAATGAAAGTGAGGGGCCCAAGCAAGAAACATGTAACACATAGCATGACCCCCCCCCAGAACCGGACAGAGGAAACATACACACAAACCCACAAACAATATAAATAGTCCACTGATCCCCAGACCATAGGCAGGATACAACCAGGAGGGGGGGCAGAGTGCACCCGTGAAATCTACTCTTGGAACAGACAGGAGTGTCTCTTGTGGGACACCCCAAAAATTGACATATAACCAAAGGAAGCTGATACGATGACCATTCTGGCTGGGGTGTGCACATACATGGAATACAAGGGTGGGAAAGCCTGAATACCCATGGGTAGATGCAACGTACGACATGGGTCCTGTGAAGTGGAGAGTGGGCAGTGGTTAGTATTGTGTTCAGATCTGACTTGCACCCACAATAAGGATGGGTGCAGTAGAGGAGGTGCGGGTGGGGGGAACTATGGGTAGCTAGTTATGGGTCTAGGTGTGCAGGTGTTGGCTGATATGGGACTATATGGACAGCCCCAGGGATGTGAGCAAAAGTGTTCATTAGGCAGAGGCATCACCCAATGAGCAGCCACACCCGCTACGAGTCCCACTGCAGCAAAGTCTAATCTACATGGCAGAGAATGGAATAACCAGGTGTAGATGTATATATGTAGAGGAATGTGTGTGCATATCTACACATAGCAACATGGAGATATACCTCTCACTCTCCATAGTACAAATGTATATATACAGAGGCAGAATACATATGCATACCCACATATAGATATATACATATGCACACACCCATACACCCATATGTTGTTAGATATACATAGACAGCAATATATAAATATATACATGTATGCATTAATATACAGATATATCTGTATATAGTAATGTAGATATATATATATATATATATATATATATATATATATATATATATATATATATATATGTGTGTGTGTGTGTGTGTGTGTGTGTGTGTGTGTGTGTGTGTGTGTGTGTAAATATACACATGTAAATAGCTAGGATATGATACAGCAGTTATGAATTACATATGTTCACAGGCCGTGCAAATGGCAGTGAGAGGTCCAATCAACAAACATGTAACACGTAGCATCAACCACCCCCACCTAGACAGGTGAAACATACAAACACACTATACAAGTAAACACACCACTGCTTCCCAGACCACAGGCAGAATACCACCAGTGGGAGAGACCTGCCAGGTCTAATCTTGAAACAAAGACATCAGTGTCCCATGTGGGACACCCTAAAAATTACTGATCATCGGAGTCAGTCCTTGTAATGATTCATCAAACCAGGCTGTAGACGTACATGGATCAGTAGGTTTTGCAAGCCTGATAACCCATGGGTCGACACAACGTACGATATGGGTCCTAACACGTGGAGAGTGGGCAGTGTGTAGTGGTGTGGTTAGACCCCACCCGCACCCACAGTAAGTATGAGTGCTGTAGAGGAGGTCAGGTGGGGGAACTATGGGTATGCAATTATGGGCCTAGCTGTGCAGGTGTTGGCTGGTGCAGTTGTATTAGGACCGCCCCGGGGATGTAAATAATATTCCAAAATGGGCAGAGCTTATGCCCATACCTCTCAACCCCTAAGAGCAAAACCACTGGACAGAACATAAACTGTTGGGGGAACAAATAGGGACAGAAAACACATATTCCACTTACAACCTTAGAAGGCTAATAGAATAATAGGTATGCATTAGCATGACTCGGCTGAAGAATATGGGGTCCTAAACCCAATTACTTGTCTGTATTTAATAGTGTCATTTCCCAGGTATTTGCCAGACAGGTGCAGATTATAAGAGGAACACACCAATAGTATGAAGCAAACTCTGGACAGGCCACAGATTCTGTACAGTCGACCGGCATGCTTACGCCTAATGGGCAGCCATTCCCGATATGGGTCCCACCACAGCACAGTCCAGTTTAAATGGCTAAGTACGGTATGACCATATGTATCATTGCATAACCCACTACACATCTATGAACACATGGTCGCAACACTCCACTGTAGGCATGTAAGCCGATGTAATAGGTATCACAAGGTACTATTGTAGTCCTCACCCCCATCCAGGGGTGTGTCAGATGCAAACACCAAATGCAGTGCATTTGCAAGGGCAGGAGCAAGCGGGTGTAAGCCTGTTTGGCCGCCAGTATGTGAGTATCACACTGGTGAAGCAATGCAGAGGCTAACCGAGTGTAAGAAACTGTAACCGGATGTTAGCATTGCTTAACTCCGCACAAACCCGTGCACACCCGCTCACATCTGCTTTAAAATGTCTTAATCCCTCTGTACCCAACAGCTCATGTTCTGGCCAGCAACAAAATGAACAGCTTCTGCAAGGCTAGAACTCAGGACCCTGTACATCACAGTCACAGTAGTTAACCACTATGCCATGATAGCAATACACATAAAGGAGGTATCAGCAAACTAATCCTCACCACAGGGAAATCACATCAAACATGTGAACTGGATCTATGTACAGTGTAATGTTCTATAACCTGCCACAGATCATATATATGTGAATTGGAGTACTGCAGTAAACATAGAGTTGAGGTGTCACTGTAATAAAGTTATGAAGTCCCCAGACCCCCATACAGTGTATGTACACATGAATGACGGATACCAGACACATATATAACCTGTAATGAATAAGGCATAGCTTAGCCTTTTCGAAACTGGCCAATTATGGAAAAGTGCGGGAATCTGGGCCTACTTAAACTGAAGAGTCAGGAATATGGCTCATAACTGGTTGTAGCGTCCCCCTGCAGGCAGAATGGCTGGAGTGGGAGAAGACATTCTCTTTAGAGCACAGTGCTGGGGCATCCAGGAGTCCAAATTCATGGTATGGCTCCTGGTAAAGCACCATGACAGGATACTACTGCAGGACCAGTACCAGGGCTCGCAGTACAAAATGGAGGCCTGGGACAGTCTCGCCCGTGACCTCACTAGTGTCACAGGTATCCCCCGGACTGGTGATCAGGTCAGGCACCACCATGCAGACCTGAAGCAGTGGAGGGGGAATGTCTTGGAACAGTGGATCCAGGAAGCAAGGCAGATGCAGAATACCCCAGAACTGAGTAAGTACTCCTTCCACTACATAGTTAGTAATTGCCTAGCTTGTGTATACTATGGATAGGTTCGACTAAATATCACTGTACTTCTCTGATAGCTGCAGATGAGCGTGCTGTAAACCAGCAAGCCTATGATGCTAGGCTGCAAAGGATGTGTTGCGAGGCAGGTTAGTAAATAGCCTGCATGTACTATCATAACAAATAAATGTAAGAGCCTCAGAAAGTGTTGTACCAGTATACAGATTTGTGTAATATGCTGCGAATAAAGGTGTAACCCCTGCATTGCTTCTGTTTACACTGCAGTCATATGCTGTTGTACTGTTGCAGTTATTAAATAGTACTATTGTAGTAAGCAGTGTTACCCACACTTTGGTATGCAAATAAAATGTGTATGAAGTGCTGTATAACAATGTTAGAAGTGCAAACAGGTCAGTCATATTAGACTAAATAGATTGCAAAGCCTCACAACAATTGCCTGATAGCATAGTGTACAGTGATCTTAACTGTAATGCTTTTGTCACACACAGGAGGGCTTTGGATCCCAGGAGTGCCAGTGAGTTGTATGCATAATCATTCCACACAACTGCACACAGTTTGTTAGAATGTTCAGAGAGAAAGCTGTATGCATATCTACACTTAACAAATGTACAGATTATGCTAGAATGCTCAAATAGAAAGTAGTATGCATATTCATACCCCTCAACTGTTCTAATCTGCCCAGTATATCCTGATAAATGACTCACATCACCTGCCTTTTGCCCTCTCCCCTGACAAATTAGTGTGATGATCAAAGAAATGTAGGCAGCTGTAAATGACATATAACTGATAGTCAGACTTGTACATAGTCAGAGAATGTACATGCAAACATACCTGTCATCCCAGCATCTCACCCAAAGTGTATGACAGCAGTCAGCAGTCTCCAAACATGTTGCATTACACCTGCATCTTGTCAAGCCTTTACCTTAGACACAGGTCCCATACATACTAATCTACAAACATACCATTGTACAATATAACGCCATTGGGTAGTGTAATAATACATGTAAGGGACAGACCACTGCAGTGACTATGAATGTTGGGATTTGACATATGTCCTATTGGTTTATAAATATTCAAATGTGTTTTTATGCATGTGCCATGTTAAAATACCCCCATATTGGTGTCCTGTTGCCAGCAATAAAACCTGCATGTTGTTGTAATGGCCACTGTTTACCCATATATGCATGTGTTCTGCTTGTTCTGCAACTATTTTACATCTGGTGCCCGGGGTAATGGGAATACCAATGCATGCTGTTATAACTAATCATGAATGTTGTTGACTATTACTAACCCATATCTGCCTTAAACATGCTACAACATAGCTCGTGTGAGAAGGCCAGTCCCAGCGGACCCACCTGTCCCACCTCAGCTGGCCATGGCACCGGGCACCAGCACATTTGGGGCCCAGCCTGGGATCTCCTTGTCCATTGGCCCTGCACCACCTTCGGGTGGAAGCACCACAGGGGATGGGGCTCGGCCCCTCTGGATGTGGGAGTGGACAGGAACCTGTCACTCATGGTACGGTCTGGGCCATGGTGTGTAGGGAGCTTGACAGGCAGATTCGAGACCACCTATGCCAGCTTGAAGGCCGAGTGACACTACTAGAGGGTGAGTCTGCCCCTCCTACACAGTCCCCAGCACAGACACCTTCTGGGCTGTGAAGGTGCAGTGGTGACTGCCCATGGGTGGGGACCTCAGTCCCATTGTATCCATTTGTGGGCTCATGGGCTTGCGACTTCCAAACACCCCTCCCCGTCCAAGGTGTCCCCCCCCACATGTGTCATATACCACCCTTGTATGCATCTTGTTTGTCTTGTCTGTCATCCTGCCTAACCTATCCTCCCTGATCATACCTACTCTCCTTCCCCAACATCCCACTCTCAACTAAAAGTAAAATAAGGGCAATCTGTTCCCGCAGAAAAAGCATGCCCCATACATTGCTGTCCATTTCTCACATGTGTCCATTGGACACATGTAAACATTTCTAATTGGCATCACAACATACTATTGTTGTCCTCACCCCTCTCTCAGGGTTGTGAGTGTCCAAATGTACCACCAAATTTATTGCTTATGCACAGCCTTTGCTGTAGAAGAAATGGACAGCTATGGACCTTCCCTACACCTTTCCTGTACAACCCTAGTTACCTTGCCAACTGTCTTTCCCTCTTTGAGCCCCTTTTTCACCACTTTCCTATCACCCCTTTTTTCTTTTCTTTTAAAGAAATTAGCACAGGGGTAAATGGAAGTAAGCACTTTTAAGCAGCAGTGAGCGGGTTGCAGCCTGTTTGCGTGGGGGTAAGCACTGCCTACACAGGTTAAGCAATCAAGAAGGTAACTGAGTGTAAAGAACTGTAACCAAAAGTAACCACTGCTTACCATCACACAAACCCATGCACATCCGCTCACAACTGCTTAAAAGTGCCTTAATCACTCCATATCCAATGGCCCTTGTTCTGCCCAACAAAAAAATAAACAGCCTCTGCAAGGCTCGAAACATGGACACTGCACACCACAGCCAATGTGATTTACCACTAAGCCATGGCAGATATACAGACATTGGATGTTATCACAAACATAGCATCCAGCAAAGTCATTCAACAGTATAGGAAATGTATTCCATTATGTCGATGTATGTGTGTGTGTGTTTATGTCCAGATATATATACATACATAGATATTGATATAGATATATATATATAGATATATCAAGAACATACCATGTGACAACAAAGCATTAAAAAAAATGGAAAAAGGGAAACACCAGCAACTCCTGTATTATGTAGTGGTGTTTCCTATGTAATAGCAAGACTTCCACAGACAGACATGTGTCATTAATACACGCAAACATTAAATACATCAGTTTGAGCATTTCATTTACAGTAACAAAACAGGTCCTGTCCAATCATTATGTGAGAACAGTACTCTTGCAAGGTGCTGTGTGCAACATCATCATCATTAAAAAGTTAAATGGGGATAACCATAGAGGGTCCGGTAGTGTCATGTGTACAATGGGGTCATCTGCATCACGTGTACCTGGAACCTTTAGGGGTCATGTGCATACCAGGATTGTGTGCCTGAGAGAGGGGTGAGGACAACAGTAGTATGTTGTGATGCAAGTTACAAAGGTTACATGTGTCTAGTGGACATGTGTGTGAAATGGACAGCTATATATGGGGCAAAAGTTGTTCTGGGAACAGATTGGCCCTTTGTTTCCCTTTTTGTAAGGTGAGAGTGGGATGTTGGGGAAGGAGAGTAGGTATGCTCATGGAGGTTAGGTTGGGTAGGATGACAGACAAGACAGCATACAGAGGTGGTATATGACACATATGGGGGGATACACCTTGGATGGGGAGGGTTGTTTGGCAGTCACAAGCCCATGAGCCCCCAAATGGAAACTGTGGGACGGAGGTCCTCACCCATGGGCAGCCACCATTGCACTGTCACAGCTGCAAAGGTGGCTGTGCTGGGGGCTGTCTAGGAGGGGCAGGCTCACCCTCTAAATGTGACATTCTGTCTTCGAGCTGTTGTAGCTGGCCTCAAAACCCCTTATTGAGCCCTCTACACACCATGGCCTGGACTGCATGATGGCTGACAAGTTTCTGTCTGGACCTGCTCCCAGGGGGGCAGGCCCCATCCTCAGTGGCAGTTCCAACAGAAGGTGGTGCAGAGCCAACAGAGGTGGAGGTCCAAGGCTGGGCCCCAGATGTGCTGGTGCCCGGTGCCATGGCCAGCTGAAGTGGGACAGGTGGTTCCGCTGGATCTCCAATCCCATACAGCGTATGGTGTGGCAGTTTTAACACAGATAAGGTTTAGTAATAGTCAACGGCATTCAGGATTACTTATAACAGCATGCATAGATATTACCATCAACCCAAGACAACAAACGTCATACATTTGCAGAAGGAGCACAACACATGCATATATACTGCATGACATCTGTCCAAAGCATAGATGACTTGTGACTGCAGCAATGAACAGTGGCCCACTATTGGCATGTCACTGTGATAACCTCAGACAGTGACTGTCATACCACTGTTTCATGTGACGTATGTCCAATCAGGGATGCGATGGCAGTAACTCTCATCACTGTCACCATGTACTGTCTGCAATCCTCACACTGTGCTTCTGCAGTTCACAGATGTGTGTTCTGTGAGTAATAGAAGAAACAAATGGATCCACACACTGACCAGTCCACAGATGACCCTACAGATGGGGGGTTTCCTCACAAACAGAGCACTGTCTTTTCAGTTATTAAAACAAGCAGACTAGCCATTACCACACACAATGTATTAAATTGGCAGTAGTCTGAATGAAGAATAGCTACACTTACATGCTGTAGTCATGTCTGGCACATCACCCTCCCGTCTTTAGGCTATTTTCCACTGTGTATGTCATTTGAGGAATATCCAAATTTCATCTGTGATGCTGTTTACCAAACACCAGATACAGGTTCCACTCACAGCGACTGTCATGGGCAAACACCAACATGATGTTCCTAGATATTGTACTGTGTTTCCATACAATTGGCTAAGGGAATGTCACCACAGCTGTTCCACATGCAATCAGCTAGAGGAGGACTGTAATAGAAGCAGAGGCCATCACCTGATCATGACCATCACTTACAAAACCCAAGCTGCTGCTGAGCTGGTGTACATCTCTACATCCACCAGAGAGTGTGTGTGAGGGACAGACAGAGGCAAAGTACATCAGAGAAGGGCTGGGAGACTAAAACCTAAGCATTGTCTGTCACACACCTACCAGTACAGGGGTTCAAACCCCTGACTGACTAACCATTACGATTACAAGTGCATGCAGTTACTCCATGTGCCACATAGCTGACATGTTGGTGTGCTGTAAGAACATATATGTGTGCTGGTAAGTGACATCTGCAACAGAGATATAGTAGACATACATTAGGTGTAGCACACATGGTTGTCCACATGAACAGATGTCATTGCCAACACAACCACACTCTCTAAGGGACTCAGGCACATTGGCACACTTTGGCAGGCTCACAAATACACTTTCTAACTACTTAGTTTGCCACACTACAGTAATGCACAAGTATTACATGCACCACAGGAGTTATCCTGAGGTTCTATGGGATAGGGCATGTGAACGTGTCTGACATCAGTCAGTATGCCAATAGGAGTTATGCTGGGTGTGACTGTGGTTGGGAACATCATACCCCACACGCAGACACAAGGTACCAGTACTGACATGCATGTGTGCATTGCTTCATGGGTGTGTAGTGGTTGGCTGTGCAAGATGGCTGTACAAGGCTGGGTGAGGGGTAATCCTTGGCATCAGGCCACCTGACAATGGTCTGCAGTGTGGTTCAGGGGTGTAGTGTCTGCAATGTCCCACACAGATGGGTATTGTATTAACTGCCCTGTCATCCTGGCATCATTGTGTGTTGCCATTGCTTTGCAATGCATGCCATGTCTGTGTTTGATAGTCATTGACATGGACATTGCCTGGGATGTGCACGTCCCACATTAATGTACAGTGACATGTTTAAGTTTACCTGGTTTGCCTGGCACATGTTGTGTACACAGACTGTTATCATCAGATGTGCCAATCCTGGCTTGGTGTGGCAGGACTTGCTAATAGACAGCAGGTTGACCCTGCACCTGCACTGATAGCATGATACAGGTATTCCCTGGTGTCAGTGGCATCTGTCCATACACGCATGTGTGTAAGGCATTGCATGTCCTTTGTGGATCACATTTGATGGCACCACATATGTTGCAGGTGTCCAGTGGGGAACATAGCGAGGTGTATTGTCTGCAATTATTTGCCTACTGTACTAGTGGACAGGATGCCATGCCCTCTGCAGCCCACTGCATTCACACCATGCCTACTATCTGTCAACAATGTGCAGGGTAATAGCAACATAGCAGGATTTTCTAGGCAAGCGTGTTTGTGTATGACACATGGGTTCAGACTGTATTCTGGGTAATAGTAGGGGTGTTTACTTTGTTCACCAGGCCTTTTGCCAGATGTAGGGGTATGGCTTGCCAACACAGTCTCTTGGCTGATTGAAATATGTAAACCTCATGAGGTGGACATTGCGACATATAACATGGCCACCATATAGGAAACTACAAAAAACACTCCTCAACATGTCCAATGGTTAGACACTCACAGCCACCTCCACACAGGCTGTGACGATCAAACACACACACTCTCACACGTCTGGGAATAGAACTCTTACCTAACTAGTTTATCACACTACAGCATTACACACTTATAGCACGCACTACGGAGATTACTGGGCTACCCCATGCCCAAAGGTGTATTTCACAAGGAATGATATCAGCAGGGTTACCAAAGTAGGGCAATTCGAGTTTCCTGCAAGTGAGTAGCCCAAAATGCATTGCTCACAAAACAGACAGTGAGACACACACAACACATCCACGGGTATAGAACCCATGACTAAGATCTACATCACACTACTGCATGGAGATGTTATAGGACACACCACCAAGATTACTAGAGAACTCATTCCCCAGAGGTGTATTTGACAAGGAATGACATCAGCAGGATCACCAACATAGGGCATTGTAAATGTCCTGTGAGTGAGTAGGCTATAATGCATTGCTCCCTACACAGACATTGAAACACACAGAAAACACATAACTGCCATGGTTGTGGATGGAACTCTACCACAGTTCTAAATCACACTCCAGCATTACACAGTTACTCGGCGCTACAGACATTATTGGGTTACAGCGGTACTAGAGGTGTATTTCTAGGTGGGTGACATCAGCACCCTTGCCAATGCTGAGTATGTGAATTGTAAGGAGTGTGCATACTCTAAAAGCATTGTTCCCTTCTCAGGCAGACAGACACATGCAGTTGGCAAGTCTGGGATGAGAAAATCTACCAAACTAGTTTATCACACTACAGCATTACACAGTTACAGGACACACTACAGAAATTATTGGGTTACAGTAGTCCCAGAGGTGTATTTCTAGGTGGGTGACATCAGCACCCTTGCAAAGTTAAGTATGTGAATTGTAAGGAGTGTGCATACTCTAAAAAACATTGTTCCCTTCTCAGGCAGACAAACACACACACACACAGTTGGCAAGTCTGGGCTTAGAACACCTACCAAACTAGTTTATCACACTACAGCATTACACAGTTACAGGATGCACTACAGAAATTACAGGGTTATGGCAGTCCCAGAGTTGTATTTTGAGGTGGGTGACATCAGCACCCTTGCCAAAGCTGAGTATATGAATTGCAAGGAGTGTGCATACTCTAAAAAGCATTGTTCCCTTCTCAAGCAGACAGACACACACAGTTGATAAGTCTGAGATTAGAATGCCTACCAAATGAGTTTGTCATACTACAGCATTACACAGTTACAGGACATGCTACAGAGATTACTGGGTCAGAGCAGTCCCAGAGGTGTATGTCTAGGTGGGTGACATCAACAGGATTGCCAAAGAAGGGCATTTCAAGTGTACTGCGAGTTGTGCATGTCTTTTACCTGTGTGTACCTCCTGCTTACTGTCGCAAAAACACATTTATGCCCACTTACAACTACTGAAAAGTGTTTTATTCAGCCAAAAATGACATTATCAACAACCCTTGCAGGTCTTGAACCCTGGACCATGCACATCAAGGTCACTGGACTTACCACTAAGCCATCTGGGTTGTATACATTTTTCATGGTTTTTATAATATACATTTTACTACAGGTATTCCACAGTACTGAAAACAAATGGGACAGTCACTTTGTGTACATATGTACAGTACCCTTGAATGTACTGTACTCTGTGAACTGTGAAACAACATAGACAAGTCTAAAAATGTACAACTGTTCTAACAAAATACTAAATACATATATGCACTTACGGGATGTGTACACACACACACACACACACACATATATACACACACACATATATATATATATATATATATATATATATATATATATATATATATATATATGTCAGAAATGTATCCCAAAAAGAACCCACAAGTTTATGTACAATGATACAAACCCCGATGGACGCAATGCAATGTTCCAATCGTAGCAATGAATATATATCCAACAACAAGTGCACAAATAGAGTATATTTAATAGTAAAAAACGTTAGCGCTATCGCGGTTTCCTGCTTCATCAGACGTTACATTTAAACAACACCTCAGTCCGTCTTATATAACAATTTTAAAAAACTTTTTAAAAACGTCATATCCTAACGAGCACTACTTTAACATCATTTCCTTTTAGAAACACTGCAAACTACAATGAATTCAATCACCAATGCATCAACTAGTCATAATATTAAAACACGTTATTAAAAACATTGCATCACATAAAAAGTGTAATTCTACTTTCAATTCAAATTAAACAAAAGAATTGACGGATCATACCTCAGTGATGCAGAATCTGAAATAAACTACATCCATCTAATGTAAACCGTTGTATATACTCTTAAGAATAACAGAGGTAACAGCAAGTTCCCATTCCAACGTCAGTTCCTGTGAACAGAAACAGACGGCATTACGCTGAACGGGTTAAAGTGATACCAAAGAATTTCCCAGCACATAAGCTATATCAAATCACGTAGTATAAGGTAGAGTACCTAGCAGCTTATGTCCTAATGATTCACAATCTAAAAATATACATTTTGTATTTAATATCCCATCTAACGGATATAATAATGTCTGTTTTCAGGGATCAAATAATACATAGCACCCAATAAATAATCCTATAATATAAAAAACAGTTATGACTATCTAATACTCTATATAATGTGAAGACATCAGATATAGCAAATGTCTCTACACTTTAAGGCGCCATAAGACACAATAAACATATTACATTATAGTAAGAACCAAAACATCATTGTGCCATGATATGACCTAATGCAATATCAAACACTTGATACACATGTCAATAAAAGAATGCTCCATCATTTGATAGTCCCAACCTACAAAGTTGACTGTCTATTCTTTTCTATTTCTAACTATGTAATAATTTGTAAACTCCACTCACCACAGATGACTACCATGGTGTGCAGCATGTTAAAAGACATAACACATGTGTATGCCTGGCTACAGGGTAGTCTCTCACACACACAAACACACACACTTGCCAGTATTGTGCTTACAAGTCTTGCCTATGTAAAGGTAACTAGTAGAGTGGTATGCAGTTGGGGTATGTGCCACAGAACCCATACAATTACTCTCACTCTGATTCTGCTTCTGAGCTGGGTGACATCACAGGATTGATTACTTGCAGTGGGGAGGAGAAAAAAGGTGGTTTAGCAGATGACAGATGACAAGGATAAAGGCCAGTGCAAAAGGTGGTTTCTCAATGGAAAGCGGTAAAACCCGCTGTCATGACAGGATGCAGATACAAATACACACACACAACCACGCTCAGCCATTTGCTGTCTCACACACACACACACACACACACACACACACACACACACACACACACACACACACACACACACACACACACACACACACACACACACACACACACACACACACACACACACACACACTTTCCAAGGGTGGGATCAGAACTCCTGTCTATCTACAGATCACTATTACAGTACTACATGGTTACGAGACACGACACAGAGATTACGCATTTTAAGGCAGTCAGAATGCCCTTCTAAGATTGAGGACATCAACAGGGATACTGACAGTTAAGATGTACATAGCTGTAAACCTGTGTGTATAAAGTAGAAGTCCATTACAACATGTATGCACAAACGAGACACATCATCTGCGGGTAAGATATAGGTAGGCCTGAGAGGTATAGTTGTAGCACAACAAGCCCTGAACTGGAGTATGTACAACTACTATCACTATACAGGGTTACAGTGGACATGCTCATACACATAGAATCACAGGACGTGTTTGGATGCATTGACTCCAATTACACAAGGTCACAGTGGGCATGCTCATACACTTAGTAGCACAGGGCCGTTTGGGATGCACTATGACTACAACTACACAAGGTTATACTGGGCATGCTCATACACTTAGAAACAAAGGGCTTGTTTGGATGCACTGACTCAAATTACAAAAGGTGGCAGTGGATACGCTCATACACTTAGTAGCACAGGGCTGTTTGGGATGCACTCTGATTCTAACCACAGAAGGCCACAGTGTTCATGCTCATACACTTAGATGTACAGAACACATTGTAATGGACTCCTATTGTAAACACACAGGTTTACAGCTATGTACATCTTAACTGTCAGTATATATGCACATCATACAGGTTTACTACCAGATACCTGTATGTGGCCCATAAATGCTATATCTGCATCTGTGCTGTGTGATACACATGCATACATGTACATGAAGTACTGACATATATATGTGAAGTATACACAATCATGCATGTGTGGAAGTGACAGACAATAGGTTAACTGGACACATGGGTGGATGCTAACTATAGCATGTGTCACACACATTACTGCCCTGACAGTCATACATTGATATCAGGTTGTGGACAGTGGCATTATACTTGGAACAGTGACATGTGCAAGCATGATATGTGAGCCCCATTGTCTAGTGGTACCGAGGTGCAAGTGTCAAGATGACCTCTCCCAGCTATGTTAGAAGTTGACATTATTAGCAGGACCGCTCCACTAAGCACATCTGGCATTGGTCATCTACACAACGTCTGCTGCTGTCCATCACCGTAGATGTAGCATTAGATACCAAACACAATATTGCCACTCGCAATTATGTCATGGTACGAGTGGCAATTGTTTGACTAAAACAATGAGCCAATGTCCTGCTGTAAGTATGATGTTGTCCAGTGTCTGTCATTCCGGGATGTCATGACTGAAAAAAGACATGCCTTTGTCACAGAGCACATGCATCCATGATTCAAGGGAGTGTGGATAATACCTAGGTCACATTTACCCATATAGTGGCATTCCAAGGCACAAGTCTTAAACACAGAGGTAACACCCTGACACCTACAAGACAATTGCATTGGATGCTTATGCTAACCATTGCTAGATGTGTGGCTTTCATAATCCATTTGCTCAATGTAGACCCTACAATGGGAAATACTGGCATTTGTGCAGTGAGGAACACCTGGCTGAAGGCTCTGTAGTGCACAATAGCACTACCACCATATAACTCTGATCCAGACGTGGTGGTGTTCACATATTCATAAAGGTTACTCAGAAGTAAAGACCACTACTCTGACATAATTCATCACAGATGTGTCAGGTACAGGTGACAGTGGCAAAATCTGCATTCTATGTAGTATCCTCATATACATCCACCACCATGTCCTCAGACTACCAACACACATCCATACATGTGGTATGAAATAGTATGGTAGAACACCATATAACTTTCGACTGCTGGACTGTACCTAGCCCTATATCAGGTGTGCAAAGTACCCGTGTACTGACACAGTTGCATAATGTGTTATGCAATGCAATATTACCACTGTTTGTAACCAGGTAAGTTGTACACATACCATGGTCCCTCAGATGTTGTCAGCCTTAACACAGTTGACTGTTGCTGTACACCAGTAAACAACACTCTCATGGTTGGATATGTCCTAGATGTACCTGCCCTGGATATGTACATCCCACACTCATACAACATAAATGAGAATACCATTGTTGTTGCAGTCCTTTGTACATACAGTTGGCTACATTCATTACACACATGCACATGGAAGATAGGGCCATGGCTGCTGAATGCTAACAGTACATATGGTTTGATATCTATGTTGACAGAGGTAATATTCCCTCAATACTGGTCACCCATGACACCTATCATATCATACAACAACCCATGTGGCATGTATGTCATTAGACATTTATTTATTGTATTTTATTTTACATTTGTTGACCGGCTAGTCTAACTGGTTATATGTCCATTTTCAGTAGAGGCCCAGGGAGATAAGCTCCACCTAATGCAATGCCTACTAACATACCCAAATAACAGGATCATAGGACCTATGCATATAGCCTGTATTGACAGAATCAGGGGAATACAGCTATGCTCTGTATTTTCATGAGTAGTTACAGGTGATATGTCCATGACATGTACAGCCATGTGTGCCCACAGCTCCTACATATATCCCATGCCAACAATTGCAAGCCATGCATGCTGTGTGTTGTCTGGACATTAAACTTATTACCACAATAGCCAGAACGTGCTGGGGTGAGATGTTTACAAGTCACAGACCTAGCACATGCTTGAATAAGTGTAATGCCTAGCTCAAACAGAGCACATTGCTGGCACTCTTTAAGTAATCATGAGGTGTGTGTGGAAAATATGATGTGCTCACTGTTGACCATTACAGTGCCCTAGCTTCACAGTGGAACTGTCAACTAACAGTTTGTGGGATCATGACATGGAATATTGCTGTGTCTGTGTCTTGCTGATGTGCTGTTGGCATAAATGTACACTTGGCTACTCAGTGAAGGTGGTTGTGTGTCCTACCAGTACATTAATACAACATCCATTATGGTGTAATGCTCAGCTAGGTTTCACACATGGTGTGGGGAAGGTATGGAATGTATCCTCTTGACCTGCTAGTCCACTTACTGATGGAGACTGCATATGTGTACATGTACTGATGTGTGTTTAGATTCCATGCGTGTGCAGTGTCTGATGTTTGAAGGTGACTGCTGTCTTAGTACATCATGCAGTTGCAATGCAGCCTCAACATTGCCAACTGTATATGGTGATATGCTCAAAGTACAGTAAGCTGTACTTTAGGTATGGAGAGAAGTTTAGACATAACTACTAAGTGGTGGGGCTACTTTGCAGATAAATGATTACTGTGGACAGCTCACAGGTGTGTTACAACCATTCCTACAATAACCTGTGTAACTGCTACGCTATGGTTTTGTTAAATGAAGGAGAGGACACACAACATAGAATGCAGTAAGGGTGACACTGAAGGCAAATCTCTTGACACCTGGAACAGTAACACCTACCCTGTGCATATATTGTGCATATATCAGCACAGCTGGCAAAGGAAAGAGTCAGTACACTTTGTAGCATGTGCAATAGTGCTGTCACTCTGTAATACCTATCATGAGATAGGCAGGTGTTTGATTCACAGTACTGGCACATGTGGGTGTGTGTGTCCACATATTTCATGTATGGTGGGGAATACATCCCACATGTTTTTCACTCCCCTGTACACTGTTGTGGACATCTGTACAGAGTGAAGTGTAGAAAGCAAGACATAGGCAGGTGTTTGAATCACACACATGTCAAGTGGCTGTATGTGTGTGACATAGGTGTATATCTTTGTGAATGCCACAGTGTGTGTGTGTGTGTGTGTGTGTGTGTGTGTGTGTGTGTGTGTGTGTGTGTGTGTGTGTGTGTGTGTGTGTGTGTGTGTGTGTGTGTGTGTGCGTGTGTGTGTATGTATGGCTGTCTGGTCCCTGGAGTGAGGCTGTATTTTACCATAGTGAAATGATAAGACCCTCCTCCCCCATCCACTCAATGCAAACTAGTATTCTTGTTGATGTCATTAATCTTAGAAGGGCATTCTAACTGCCTGTAAACATGTACACCCAGGGTTGTGGCTTGTTGTTACATAGCCTACTGATAAACCCCCCTCCCCACATACACTCACTGCAATCTAGTATACCTGTTGATGTCCTCGATCATAGGCCATTCAGACTACTTCTACATGTGTAATCTCTGTGCCGTATCTTGTAATTACCTAGTATTATAATGATGATTTGCACATAGGCAGGGGTTCTCATCCCAACACTGGCAACTGTGTGTGTTACTGTGTCTGTGAATCCCTGAGTGTGTGGGTGTGTTACTGTGTCTGTGAATCCCTGAGTGTGTGTATGTGTATGCATCCTGTCATGGGGGTGGGTATTACTGCTTCCCAATGCAATGAGAAGCCACCCCTTTCACTGGCCTTTACCCTTGTCATCTGCTAAACCACTCTTGTACCTCCTCCCTGCTCCAGGTAACTATACCTGTGATGTCACCCACTATGGATGTGATGGCTCTGGCCACAGTAGCTTACTACACAGATATCATGCTCTTGGATCATTAGATCAGTAAACATGTTTGAAACTTGGGAGATTATAACTGTGATGTGAAAGCTACAAAGTGCATGCAGGTATTGTCATACAGACCTGTGCATAGTCTACATTTACATATGGGACAATAACTGCAAACATTGTCATCCCCCAGCACATGCAATTACACCTGAAAGAGGAAGGCAGAACATCAAGATCAACATGCAGTTACTGTTGTTACACATGATACATACTGTCGAAAGTACAAAATGCATTCTAAAACTGTAGTACATGGTATGTCTGCTGCCTGTCAACACCAGTCAACAATTGTAATCTACAGTTGTCTTCCGAGTATGTTCACCCTGTGCATCAGACCATATGAGCATGTCCCTGCACCGATGGTGTGGATGACAGGGATGTGGCACGGGCATCATCATATGCACAGGGTGATAATGTTTGCTAGAGGCCTAGTCTGCACTATTGGATGACATAATGTGTGTAGGTTAGGGCCTTTAATCTCATTGGGCGTGTGTGGATATTATGCGTGTGTGGGTTGAGGTGCCCTACATTTGTTTCTGGTGTGTGTGTGTATGTATGCACACAGGTCTGGCATGTGGCTGGCCTACACAGGGGTATTATTGACAGCTGCAGACTGTACAGGGCAGGTTTCACAGTTCACAGTGTCCGGGCATGGCCACATGACCTACACCTGCCAAGGATTGCATGGGCAGTACCAAGTAGAAGTCCAGATTGGGTACTGTCTGATGACACATGTCCACTGGAACTGTGTCCCTGTTGGGACCATCCAGGACTATGTGCACATGGCCTGCTGTGTCCTGGTGTGGACAGCACAGTACCAGCTGCACTACTGCTGCTGCTACCACCACTATGGGACCGGGCATGTGAAGTAGCATGTTCATGTAGACCTTCAACAGGTGATGTAGCTGGCCTATGTCCAGGTGTCCGACGCCTCACTCCCACCAGATGTTCCAGCACAGACATTCCATGCTCGAGGATTGACATGCCACGGTCAAGGACTCCCACCATGTCACCCAATCATCTATCCAAAACATCTGCAAGATGATGGTGAGCATTTGCAATTGCCTGGATGTTGTCAGTTAAAGAACCGACAGTAGCCCTCTGAAGCCTCAGACCTTCTCTGCTGTGCCATTCAGCATGTGCCTGTGCCTCCATTACAGCCTGAAACATGCATCTGTTGACACCAGCTGATGTACTATGTCTTGCAGGGGCATGTTGGCCAGAGGTCCTCCTACGAGCAGCACTGGGCACATGCCTGTGTGGGAGATCACCAGTCAGTTGGCTGGGATCATGGTGTGCAGGCACACCTTCCATAGTCTCCACACTTTCCTGTTCTATGCTACCACCCGCCAACTGTTCTTCCTCTATGGCCACTGGTGATGGGGTATTTGTAGGCATGAGATCTGTGTGCAGGGATGAGGGGGATGCAGGTGGAATGGCAACCAATGGCACAGTTTCAGCCCCTGACAATGCTGCCTGTGCCTCAATCATACTTTCATCATCACTGCTAGAGTCTGTGGGGACACTAACATCAGGTGGACCGCAGGAGGGCAATGCACCTACATCAACACATGTGAGAGGCAGACAAGAACTGTACATTACAAGTTATACAGCACAGTACACACAGACGCACACACACACACACACACACACACACACACACACACACACACACACACACACACACACACAGATAGACACACACACACACACACACACACACACACACACACACACACACACACACACACACACACACACACACAGACACACACAGACAGACACAGACACACACACGCACACAGACACACACAGACACACAGACACATACAGACAGGCACAGACACACACACACACAGACACAGACACACAGACAGACGCAGACACACAGACATACACAGACACGCACACACACAAACAGACACACACACAGACACAGACAGACACAGACAGACACAGACACAGACAGACACAGACAGGCACATGCTATGGCACCCAATGGCATGCAACATGCATGTGATATGGCAGAAGGCATTCAGCTTAGACATTTATAGTGGTAGTTATCATACATCCCTGAGTAGCACACAACAGCATGCATGTGTTATAGCAGTAGGCATGCACCTTACACAATTATAGTAGTAGCTAGCATACATCCCTGTGTTGCACCATTTGTGTTAGTAGGTTATGCCCCAAACCTGCAACAAAATGCATGCACTATGCACCGTTGCACCGCACTGCCATGTTTTGTGCAACATACCCCACATGTTAACAGACCATCGCTGACCTTTGTACATCTGCCACAGATGCTTTGTGTTGGCCACTGCCCCATGTGTGAGGAGGACATGAGCAAAAGGGTATGTAGAGTGAATGCGATGTTTGCCTGAACCCTTGCTTGCATATCTCCCCCAAAGCAAGGCATGTCTGTTCAACATTATTCTGCTTATCCCTGAGCTGAGTCTACAGACAATGTGCATGTGGCTGTACATCCATGTTTGACATAGCTGTCCCTACTTTGCAATGGTGCCACAGACCAGCACTGGTTAACAGTACACCAGCCTGATGTGTGGCATATGTCCTTGCCAATCACATGTAGTATGACATGTCTTCTGCTGATGTGTTGAATGACATGCATACATGTTTAACACAATGGTGTCCTTTCAAATATACAGTGAGGTAATGGTGTCCCAATGCAGGGATGTGTTATACTAACATGGAACTTCAGCTGATGCAGTGTTGTCAGTCCACCCTACAGATATACAATGACATACTGCACATTGAGCTGATGTGCATAGCCAGTGCAGGGCATCATGTGGCTTTACTATTGCTATACAGTGTGAGTTACAGACACAGTTCATAGCCATGACTGTGTTGAGGTGCAATACATATCTAATGTGGAATGTGACCCACGTCACTGAGGTGTATACACACTAAACCCTACTGTGGAATGTGTGACACAGGTCACTGAATGGTATACAGATGACAACCCTGCACATCTGCAACAATATTGCTGATGCCTAGCTACTATACCCAGGCATGGCTAACTTAGCAGTACTCCATGTCCCACATGCCATCTATGTACCTCACACACATGAGGAGCAAGCATGACAGTGATGTCTGACACCAACAAGGTGAATGTACTGTATCTGTAGCCTGATGTGGTTGTATGTGTATATTGTGCAACACATGTATGTATTTGGATACTGTATAGGTGAATGCTTTCATGTCATGACACATGTATATATTAACAGGGCCACCATACATTATGTATATGTGTGTTAAATGGCCACATGGCAGACAGCATGCAGTTAATATGATCTGTGCATTATCGAGCCTGATAAATAATAACAATCTCACCTGCAGCAGGCTGATGTCGCTGTGAAATGCCAGAGGTACCTAAATTGGAGTGTCACAGCATTAAGATCATTATCCACACCTGTGTGATAGCTACAGGGTGCAATGTGCATGTTAGCACATAAGCCAGTACAATAGACTATACTATGGAGTATGCACATCTGTGCATATATAAAGTAGCAAACTATGGTATGTGGCATGTGTGCATACATGCCTTGCATATGATGTTACATTACATATTGTACAGTAACACATGTACCTATATGAAATATAGTTGTGTTATATGTGCAGTATTGCCTTACCAGGCAACTCCAGGCTCAGTGGTTGTCAGACACCCACCTCCACAATACCAGCTAAAGCTTGTGGATGGAGTTCTGCAGGTGTCCCGAGGTTGGCCAGTAGCTCCTCAGTATGTGTGAGTGGGAGCTGGGTGAGTGGCCCCCCACCTGTTGCACTTGTTCCCTGGCAATTGCATTTGCATGCTGTTTCCCCCATCTAATGATGTTGGTACAGTGTTGGCGCACCTGCTGATAGGTGCAATTGTGGCCGCCAATATCATTTACCCTCCTGCGTAGTTCAACCCACTGGGCATCCCACTGCTGTGCATCCTGTGGTACATGGCTGAAGAGTGTTACATGGTTGTCAAGGAGGTATGGAATGAGGACCTCATCCTCCTAGCAGATGTATGGTGGCAGCCTGGCACGTGGCATACCTGGAAGACATAATGATGGAGACAGGTCACAGTAACTCACAGAGAAGTACAGAAGTACAGCTGAACATACATGTATACCACATTTATTAAGATTACAAATATGTCTTTGCAAATCTACATGACCTAACACCACTGACATGTTTAACTCACACACATTTGATATGTACTGGTGATTTGATGTTATCACCATATATGTGTGTGTCAAGTGATGACATTGCTCATACTCCATGTGGATGTTGTCTTGATGTGGGCATGTCTGTTTGCCTGTACTGGTGTCTTTACCTATCAGCACATGCCTGGATGTGTTCACATTAATGCAATAGACCTTAATGCTGTGTATATGTCATATATATAGTCATACACAACCTTAAGGGACATGATCTTTGACCCTGCAGACTTGCTCATGGAAAGTTTTACATGTATGTGTTTTGCCGTATACATTTACATGGCACTGTACAGCAGTTTAGCATCCTGCTATGTATTACCTGTGTTGCACATGTGAAACACATGGGACAATGCCTAGCTTGATGGTATTTGCAGGGTTGGATATCAACTATAGCATGTATGGTCATAGTGGACTAGTAGGCTATATGCCCTGGGCCATTTATGAGCCTAGGCTGAAATGTTACCTAGCTGTAGCCAACAGACAGTTAAGTTATGGTGGCCAGTTCAAGCAGTGCCACAGAACTGATCCACAGGGTTACTGCTATATTTGCCATGCGGTCATCACAGCATGTCTCAAAGAGGGGCAATGTGCAGCTTTGCTGGACAGGGATGCATAGTATGGCAGGAGTATGTAAAGTGTATGGGACAGGGATCTCTCAGGCATGTTGTGAACCTTGTACTAGAAAGGTGGATGCCCATGAAGTATGTGTTTATTTGGAATCAGGATGTGTAAGTGTAGCATGTCCAACATCTCTGTGTTGGGCATGGATTTATTCAGGGTAGGCATCATACTACATAGTGGAGCTAGGGATTGGGAAGGCCTGTATAGGCCATCTAAACATGGCCAATAACCCTTAAAGAAAATATGTGATCTATTATGAGTGACTTGAGTGTTAAGTATGGCTGAATAATGATCTCTATATTCATGGATGGCACGCTGTCATGATTAGGGGTGCCACTTATGACTACCTGACTGGTGTGGTGAAGTAACTATCAAAGGAAAGACTACTGTCCAGCTGCATCCCATACACACACGGTTTCCATTATGTTGACTGCTGCCTAGGTGGTAGTTCATGGGTACAGGGTTCTTAACATAGGGGATGACAATGCAATACTTACCTGTCAGATTGGGGCCATACATCACACACCGCACATCTAACCCACAAAGGCCCTTCTGTATGTTGCCCACAGAACTCATTGAGTCAACTATTGCTACTAGTTCATAGTAATTTGCAAACTTCAATAGGCATATGCCTTCTGTGTTAGTCTGTGTGGTATAGATAACAATGAGGGGGAGTACCAGGAATTAACCCAATATTACTGTAGCTGGCACTGGTTTGATGTGCATGTATTAGTCAGACACCTTCTGTAGTGTTGGTTCTGCCAGCGGTCCAGTTGCCATCCACTCCTGTGACATAGGAATATGCACTTAGTTTACTGAGTGTAGCTGGAACACAGTATGGGTGATGGTGTCTTAAGACCTGGTAAGGTCATGATATGCTGTGTGAATCAACCTTACTGTCATCTACATCTGTGCTGGCTACATCAAATAAATTGATCAAGGTTCATGGCCTTACAGACCAGACTCAGCAGGGTAGTAGCGCACTATTTCCCATGTCTCCCCCTTTGGGGGTGTGATAACTGTTGCTGTGCAACACTCACTGTGTACACAGCCTGACATGAAACTATGATTGAACATGATGTATATGTGGAGAGCAAATTGTTCTGACATTTGTGGGATGTTGACAGGTCCCATGCAAGCTGTATGTATGGCTTTAGATAGTGCAGCATGTTCTTGCATAGTTGTTACTACAAGGGCTCTGTAGTGTACATGGATATATAAATATGTGTACCTGTTGGGGGGAGGTGAGTGTGGGTTTATGTTATCCAAGAACCTATCTGGATGAACAGGTGCTATTTCTGTAGGTGCAGTACCTCTCTTGCCATAGTGCTGTGAAGCACGGCAAGTCTTGTTGTTGCCATTACGATTCATGACACAGCTATAGAATGCTCTGTGGTTGGCCACATAATATGTGGCTGATTAGTTTCACAGTAGCTTTGTGTGGCTTTATATGGTGTATCTGCATCTTACTGAGGCTGACCAGGGATCACCTCCACTCATATGTGTTCACTCTTGCAACAGTAACTACCTTATGTGGTACAGTTTAAGGCAGGGTACCACCAGTTTATTCAAAAAGAATGAGCCAGCACGTAAGGATCGCTCGTTTCACAAAAAAGTTTATTTAACCAAATACTACATATAATGGCAATTTACCATTATAAAAGCAAACCGGTTTCGGCTATCATATAGCCTTTATCAATGCTGCATATTGAAACAAGTAAAAAACCCACCACCACATGAGTACCATATTTATAGTACCCATTTAAAGGGGCATGTACCATAATATAAAGGACACATAACATTTTGAAACACCAAAAAATTTTTCTATATAAATATGCAGCAACACTGAGACAGACAAAATATATAATCATATATTACATGTGATTAAGAAATAAGGAAAAGAATAATATCTTTACCAACATATCTCAGTTGTTGTTTGCATAAATCCTTATAAATATAACTTAGTGTAATATGAGGAAAACCTCATAATACAAATGGAAAATATCCACTAGAATGTATCCTGTATTATAATATTAATTTCCATAAATCATAATAATTAGGACTTAATATTGTATAAGAAAAACCTAATGGTACATGACAAACATCCCCACTAATATATTTAATATATTAAAGTTCATGAAACAAAACTATCCCAAAGTGTTTAATCCAGGTCTAAATAAACCACCCAATTTTATGATCCACATATTTTCCATCTGATTAAGTTTCTGATGCCATCCAGCTTTAAAACCCCTGTGTAGAGTTATCCTATCTATAATGACAAACTTAAAAACTGCAGATGGATGCTCTATGGTATGTTTAAAGAGGGCATTGGCAACACGTTTATTTTTAATTGCACTTAAATGTTCCCCTATTCTAAATTTCACTGGTCTGGATGTCTGTCCAACATAAAATGCAGAGCAGGTACAGGTTGCCAAATAAACAACCCAATCCGTGCTGCAATTAGCAAAAACCTTAATCTCAAAAATTCTAGGGGTGTTTTTACTAGAAAATTCTCTAGTTTTATTCAAATGTTGGCAGGCCGTACAATGACCACAAGGATAGCAGCCCATTAATATTTCCCCAGATAAAGTTCTTTGTTGTGGAAGACTTGGAATATATCTTTTGTAGTGTGTGAAATATGAATTCATATTTCTTCCCCGTCGATAGGAAAATTGACATTGATCAGGCAACACACTACTCAAAATATCATGTGACAAAAGAATTCCCCAATGTTGGTTAATGAGGTCTCTAAAACGATTAGTGTTAGTACCATAAGTTGTTACTAGCCGTAAGGGTTGCTTGATTTTCTGCCTCTTAGAATCCCTATCCTCTGATTTATAACACAACAACTGCTGGCGTGTTAATCTATTAGTTTGTTCTGCAACATTAGAAAGAAGTTGAGAATTGTAGCCCCGTTGTGAAAACCTATGAGATAAATCAAGACTGGAATCAAGATAGTCCTGATCAGATGAGCAGATCCGTCTAATTCTCATAAATTGAGATTTTGGAATATTGCGGATGATGTGGCGTGGATGGGAACTGTTGGCGTGTAATATGGTGTTGTATTTCGGGAATTTTCTATAAACAGTGGTAGACAAAGTGTTATCTATAAGTCTTGCCACCTTAACATCCAGAAATACAATATTAGAATGTTCAATGTTAACAGTAAACCTAATGCCAAAAGAATTGTTATTCAGGTAACCCACAAACTGGCTTAACCCCTCCTTGTTGCCACGCCACACCATCCAGCAATCATCTAGATATCTGTGCCAGATGTCCAAATGTTGTAAAAATACATTATGCTGAGCATCATATATGTACTTGGCCTCATAATACCCCATGAACAAATCTGCATAAATAGGTGCGAAGGAAGCACCCATCGCAGTTCCCTTAATTTGCCAATAAGCCTTTCCTTGATAATAAAAAATATTCTTACGCAACACCAATTCAGTTAATTTAATCAAGAAATTATTGAAGCCCATGGAGTAGAGGTTAGATTTATATAACCAATAAGAAACAGCCAAAATTCCCAGATCTTGTGGAATGCTTGTATAAAGTGAAGCCACATCAAGTGTGCAAAGCAGCCAATGAGGTTCCAATTGAGAGTCATTGATAATATTAAGAAATTCGGTAGTGTCTTTAATGCGGGACCTAATGAAAACCAGCAGCGGCTTCAGATAGAATGTGAGAAATGCTGACAATGGTTCCGTTAAGGAACCCCTACCTGAAACAATAGGTCTACCCGGAGGATGTGATGGATCTTTATGTATTTTGGGTAGCATGTATAAGTATTGAGGAATAGGCTCCTCTACTTTGAGTTGTGTACCTACCTGCTGTGTAATAATGCCCTGTTGAACCGACATATGCAAAAATGCATCAATTTCTCTCTTAAAGGACGGAGTGGGATCAATACTTAATTCCATATAAAAACTGGAATCTGCTAGTTGCCGCAAAGCTTCCTGATTATATGTGGAATGATCCAAAATCACAACAGCTCCCCCTTTATCTGCCATAGTTATTACTATGTTATGGTTGTCCCTAAGCTCCATCAGAGCTTGCCTTTCTGCTGCAGTAAGATTGTTGTTAGTTGGCTCGTACAAATTAGAATAATGTAGCTCTTTCATTATGCATTCTCTAAAAATAGAAACATGTTTGTTCATGGGGGGAACAAAATCTGATTTTCCAAATCTAAAGTCAGATGACCTTTGAGTATTCTCACAGTCTGCAAAAAATATTTTAAGGTTAAGTATTCTACAAAATTCATCAACTTATTGTAATAATTGATTTTCTGAAACCAATGAAGTAGGTACAAAGGATAATCCTTTATTCAGAAGTTGTATGTGTACAGAAGAAAGTTCAAAAGATGAAATGTTATGAATATTATTGTTTACTTCACAATTTGTTGCAATAGGGATTGTAAGGTTAGATTGCTGGAACCTTGCTCTGTGTTTCCTGCCCCCCCGCCTCCTACCCCTAACTCTAAAGGGGGTGGCTGTTTTCTTTTAGCAGCTGGGGACACTTGGCGTGAAAAACACTCCCCATCTGTAGCAGAGGAAGTGTCCTCCTCAGAGGTAGCATCAGACGTGGCCTTATGATGTCTCAAAATGGACCTTGGTCTTTTTTGTTAGTATTAGCATGTTTGAAATCCTGAAATCTGACTGATTTCTGGTTAACAAAAGGTTTCCCTTTTTCATAGTCCATGAGATCACGATTAAACTTATTGATTTTTCGTTTTATAAGCTGTTTTTCCAATAAAGAAAGTTCCTTGGCCAGGTCTGAAACATGCTGTGAGTAGGACACTTCTTGTTTAAATTGTTCTACCTCCCCACACAAAGTTTCAATCTCTGTAAGTTGACTTTGTATTGTCCTGTCATAATAACGCAATAAACAATCAACAAAGTGCATAGAGGATAAGTGTTGTGCTTCCGCCCATTCTCTAGACAATTCACTATCTATGTTAGCCACAAGGGGTTGTATGCAAACCCTTAGTCCCCTCGGGGTAATATCTTTGGTTTTGTAGGCTTTGAAAAGTTTCAAATGCCATACATTGGTACGTAAAGTTTTCATATGTCTATTAAGCTTAGAGAACATAATATTGCATTGGGATTGACCATCTGGTATTATATTAATGGGATCAGGTCCTGATGCAATATTTAAGCCAAAAACCTCTAAGTTATCCTGGTCAGCTGAAAGCCCCCTCAATATATCACTAATATCCATGGCTAAACAATATAACCAAAGAGTGATGTAACCAGATAAAGTTGCCGAGTGACCACCAAGTACAAATACACACTTTTAATAGTCAGTATCCAATATCAGTAATAATGTCCATAAAAAAGGGGTTAACATCCAAAAGATCATGTGATTATATGTTGATAATGTTAAAAAGCCAAATATAATATAATTCCCTTACTATAAGTGGCCAAGAGCAGAAACAATAGACCTTCGTCTCCAAGTTATTTATAGATATGATGGTTTAAACTGCAATAAATGCAGACAGAATTACACAACTAATCCAAAAATGGATGTTGAAAACAAGATCCAAAAAGTTGTTAGATATTAAGCATTAAATCATCAAAAAAAGGCTGACTTGCGTCTCTGCCTACCATACCATTATGCTGTATATTGCCACCGTAAGAAAATAATAATCTAACAAAATCATAAAATATTGTAGATGTAACCCTTTATGGACCTTCTAATGATCTCTATATTCATGGATGGCACGCTGTCATGATTAGGGGTGCCACTTATGACTACCTGACTGGTGTGGTGAAGTAACTATCAAAGGAAAGACTACTGTCCAGCTGCATCCCATACACACACGGCTTCCATTATGTTGACTGCTGCCTAGGTGGTAGTTCATGGGTACAGGGTTCTTAACATAGGGGATGACAATGCAATACTTACCTGTCAGATTGGGGCCATACATCACACACCACACATCTAACCCACAAAGGCCCTTCTGTATGTTGCCCACAGAACTCATTGAGTCATCTATTGCTACTAGTTCATAGTAATTTGCAAACTTCAATAGGCATATGCCTTCTGTGTTAGTCTGTGTGGTATAGATAACAATGAGGGGGAGTACCAGGAATTAACCCGATATTACTGTAGCTGGCACTGGTTTGATGTGCATGTATTAGTCAGACACCTTCTGTAGTGTTGGTTCTGCCAGCGGTCCAGTTGCCATCCACTCCTGTGACATAGGAATATGCACTTAGTTTACTGAGTGTAGCTGGAACACAGTATGGGTGATGGTGTCTTAAGACCTGGTAAGGTCATGATATGCTGTGTGAATCAACCTTACTGTCATCTACATCTGTGCTGGCTACATCAAATAAATTGATCAAGGTTCATGGCCTTACAGACCAGACTCAGCAGGGTAGTAGCACACTATTTCCCATGTCTCCCCCTTTGGGGGTGTGATAACTGTTGTTGTGCAACACTCACTGTGTACACAGCCTGACATGAAACTATGATTGAACATGATGTATATGTGGAGAGCAAATTGTTCTGACATTTGTGGGATGTTGACAGGTCCCATGCAAGCTGTATGTATGGCTTTAGAGAGTGCAGCATGTTCCTGCATAGTTGTTATTACAAGGGCTCTGTAGTGTACATGGATATATAAATATGTGTACCTGTTGGGGGGAGGTGAGTGTGGGTTTACGTTATCCAAGAACCTATCTGGATGAACAGGTGCTATTTCTGTAGGTGCAGTACCTCTCTTGCCATAGTGCTGTGAAGCACGGCAGGTCTTGTTGTTGCCATTACGATTCATGACACAGCTATAGAATGCTCTGTGGTTGGCCACATAATATGTGGCTGATTAGTTTCACAGTAGCTTTGTGTGGCTTTATATGGTGTATCTGCATCTTACTGAGGCTGACCAGGGATCACCTCCACTCATATGTGTTCACTCTTGCAACAGTAACTACCTTATGTGGTACAGTTTAAGGCAGGGTACCACCAGTTTGCCTTCCTGTTTGTGTTTGGTTGGATCTTGCCTCTGTTTCAATGGTACAATCACTGCACTTATGTGAGTGCTTAAAGTGCATTTGTGTAGGATTCAGCATTTGCACATGCATTGTCCATCTGCATGGGTGCCATGACAGTCACCACTTTGCTGTTAAGAAGCATAACATTAGCTTTGGAGACTGACTATGGGTAGCATACTGTTAGCCCTGTTTGTGTGACTATGGTGATCCAGGTCATTGGGGTTGATGAAATCCAAAATGCATTGAGCACAGGTGTTGGTACATGAGTCTTCCCAGTTCATAATGGGATAGTTGAGAGTAGCCATTATTATGGTTTTCTGTCTCAAACCTAATATTCCCCATTACAGCACAATATGACAGTTGGGAATTCTGCGGTATGGTGGGTTATCTGTCGCAAGGTGCAATTTGGATTCCACTTTGGAACAAAGGTAGTTGCTCAGCATACTGCATCTGAGGTTATGCAAGTGCAACTAAAATGGGGGTGTACATATCCTTCAGGAATATGGACACACCTGTGGCCCGTGTGTTCCAATAAAGGATAATGGCCAAGAGGTGAGGTATGTGTTATAACATGGTCATGTTGGGGTGCTCTCCGGAGCATTGAGCCATATCTCAGTCACTGCACAGATATGTTCTCCATGTTAAGGATTGACGTAAGTGAGTCTATACTGAGTTTCTGAAATGTATCATTGAGTAGCGGGACCCCGCAGTTTATTGCTTGACTGTCCCTGTTACAGCAGTGGACTTTCACTGGAACTTTGCATGATGAAGGCACTATAGGGGAAGCATGAGCCCTAGCCAGTATCCAGATTCCCAGGGGTGACCGGTGCAGGTCCTGTCTGGCAAAGCATCATGGTCTGTTAACCATGTTATCCTGAGTAGTTCGCAGATGTAGCCATGTATGCATGCACAGGTTATAAGTTTTAAAGTTTGTTTAACTGCTGCTTTAATGTCAACAACATGGAATAGTAATGACAGGAACCTGAGGACACAGAGACTCGTACACGGAAGGTGTAAATCTTAAAAACTTGAAACTTTAATCCACAAGTTGAGCGCTTTCGACTGGACACCTCAGTCTTCTTCAGAACAATTAAACAAGTGCTCATACACCTTTATATATCATTCTAATAACATCAATTAGTAAAAAACCGCCAAAAACATTAAAGGTATATACCTTAAACAATGTATAATGTGCCTAAGTTTCGTAAAACATAAACCATCATCTCTATATGCACATAAATTACTCCTACAAAACATATTAATAACATGTAATAATGTGCTAATATCTAAAATAAAAAATTTTTTTAGAATACAGATATTCATAATAAAAGAATGTATGAAATGTAAATCTAAAAAATGCCTTGCTGCACTCAATATATAAGGCAGTATATAAATAACATTAATAACTATATAAAGGGATAATTGAAATATAATGTATTGAGCTAAAAAGCTCTATGCATCAATCTAAAATATACAAACACTATAACCCATTTTAAAATGACTAGTGTGTCTATCAAGCCAATGCTAAAAAAGGTTTGATACTAATAGAATCGTTCAACCCAGGGGGACGTGTGGCGTCCAAAACTATCTGCCACTTGCTCTCTAAAGCAGACAACCGCATCTTCCAATTGCCCCCAAATGTTGAACTCCTCACTTGATCAATTATCGTAAACCGAAAGGTGTGCTCTACCCCTTGCTCATGTAAATGTCTATATAGAGCATTTTTTGTGTCCTTTTTCTTTATACGGTATTCATGTTCATATATCCGCTTTTTTAAGGGGCGTTCAGTTTTGCCTACGTAGTAGGCAGAACAGGCTACACATAACGCAAGATAAACCACTTGACTTGTATTGCAATTTCCAGTTCTCGATTTTATATAGGAAAAATTCAAATCTTTTAACTTAAAATGTCTGTCTTCATTAATGTAGTTACATTGCCTACATCTTCCACATTTTTTTGTTCCCTTGAACATATTTGATCTATCTGAAGAACTATTGTCATTTTCCAATAATCTTTTAAGATTACTCCCTGTCTTATATATAAATTTGGGTTCGCTACCCACCAGTTGATCCAATTTAGTAGCCTTAATTAAATCCCAATGATGACACAAGATGTCCTGGATGTAATGAGTGTGAGGTGTATAGGTTAAAATACATGCTCTTTTATAAGAAAATTCTTTAACCATGACCTCACATTTGTCCTCGTAATTTCCCAATAAGGGTAAATATTTGTTACCCCATTCCTTGTGCACATACTGGATTACATCCACTAACATCTGATGTGGGTACCCCCTATTAAGGAATAACTTTTTAAGTGTATCGAGCTCAGTGGACATAATAGTGTCTGTTGAAGACATTCTAGCCGCTCGAATACACTGGCCTTTGACAATATTTTTAAATATGTATCTAGGGTGGTTGCTAGTAAAATATAAATAATCATTGGAATATGTGGGTTTCCGGTGGATCTTAGATGAAAAACCTTCCTTTTCAAGTCCTATCATCACATCTAAATAAGGAATGTTCGTGATGCTGGTGCTGTAAGTGAATTTTAAAAACTGGGAGGAGTTGTTTATAAATTCCATAAATTCGTCCAATTTCTCCATAGAGCTATGCCAGAGAACGAAGATATCGTCCAAAAATCTGGCATAATATGATATGTAAGAAAAGAACTCACTTTTAAAAACAATTTCTTCCTCCCAATCTAACATCACAAGATTTGCAAAGATGGGAGCACAAGATGCTCCCATCGCAACACCCTTAATTTGTTTGTAATATTCCTCTTGGAAGACAATGTAATTGTGTTCCAACACAAGCCCCATCATATCACACAAAAGGGATATTCTGTCCCAACTAAAGGTGGAATGTTTTTTCAAGCTGCTGGCAAAATGTTCTAAACCCTCCTCTTTGGGTATGCTTTGGAAAAGATCCACTACATCAATCGTTAAAAGAATAAGATCCTTTTTCCATATGTCGTGTGTTAATTTACCTAAAAAATTCCAAGAATCTTTCATTATGTGAGGAATTGTTTGGTAAATGAATTTCAATTGGTGGTCTATCCATCTCCCTATATTAAAAGTTTTGGAATTGGAACCGGATATGATGGGTCTAAAGGGGGGGTGATCCAAGCATTTGTGTATTTTTGGAATCCCCACAATTTTTGCCAAAATGGGATAGTCGTTTTTCAAAAACATGTAAGTCTCATTCGTAATCCTGTTATCAATTAGATACTCTTCGATGGCTAGATCTATACGTCTGTGTCCTATATTAATCTGATTTATGGACACAGATTCATATATGTCCGTTTGATTTAAGATTTTCATTATACAGGAATTATACACGTCAGTTTGAAATATGACGATCCCACCCCCTTTATCCGGTTTCATAATGCGTAGTTCTCTATTACATGTGATTTTGTTTAAACATTCCCTCTCTGATGAAGTCAAATTGAATTGAACATGGAATAGGCCAGAGCCATGTGTATAGTTCAAATGGTGATGGGTATGTGGCTAATCATGGCAGACAGGCAGCTGACAGTATGTTAGCCCTCGTATAGCTTGGTGTGTAACATAGTGCTAGAGTTTTCATTCACAAATGAGTACTGTTGGGCATGTTTCTGGCCACGTGT
Organism: Protopterus annectens; assembly: GCF_019279795.1. Classification (NCBI taxonomy): domain Eukaryota; kingdom Metazoa; phylum Chordata; order Ceratodontiformes; family Protopteridae; genus Protopterus; species Protopterus annectens. Next base: position 681,511,411 of record NC_056732.1, on the reverse strand, counting down.
TCTGAGGTGTGGCACATTTATGCAAACTATGTCATACAGGTTTTGTATTTTGTTGTCTGTCTATTCCAGCTTGGGAGGTCTCTTGCTTGGCCAGATACTTAGAAGCCTCTGTGAATGTGTGTGATTTCTGGTGGTATGTGTGGGTGTCCTTACTGTTTCTGGTAAGGGTATGGGTTGGTTGTGGTGAAGAGATGCATGTGTTAACCTACACCCATGACTGTCCAGTCCAGTCATGGCTGTAGACTGGACTGCTTCCAGCTTACCCCTGTAGCTGCATCCCAGACAATGTGTGGAGTGTGGTGTTAGGTGGGTTTGGCAGTGTACATGGCATAGAGATTACATTCCCCCAGGATGACCACATACACAAAGCTGACAGTAAACACCAGCAGATGACTAGGGGACATGCCTGTATGAGCATTCAGTACTACAAGTACCAAGTACTGTATTTAGTGTACTTATTGCTTATGAAGATGTTTTAGACAGTGATGCTCACATGTGCATATTTGTGTTATGGACGTGACAACACTGGCTATTACAGAAACATAGTAGCTATCTTTACCAGCAATCCTCTGAGGAGCACATCACATCCTGATAGTTGATTACAGATGATGCAAGTGTTAACAGGTCTGTATTCTTTTCTGGGTATATACTCACATATCCACCAGAACCATGAGTTCTCTTGGGCACAGACACCCACTCCCCAAACAGAGTCAACTATCAATAGACTCTGCTGCCACTGTCAACATGATCAGGATATAATCAGATAGTGTAAGCAATCACCTATGAAGCAGCTATTCCACATGGGCAGCAGTCCCCTACATCTTACACTCCTACTGCAGATGTTACACTGGAGTTAAAGATTATATGCAACCTGTTTCATTACCAGTACTGTGCATAACCTTACATACAGTATTTGCAAGCGGTTGTTAGGTTGGCAATGAGAGGTTAGGCTACACAAACCTGAAAGTACAACCAGTGTGTCTCTACTCTCAATATCCACTCTATGAAGGTGTGCACATAGCCATTTTGGCCAGCCCTGTAACAAGGGTCTCTACACATTTGCATAACATGTACACATACACAGCTGTAACTGCTTGCAAACAATACTAGTGAGGTGGATATTACATGTCTTATGTGCATGGATATTTACCTAACTCTTCCAGTTTTCTTTGATATCACGCTGCTAAACTGTCAGATGAATACAAGTCATATGTATCCTGTTATTGAGTATTGTAATCACCAACAGACATAACTAATGTTTGCATAACATAACAAAAACGCTATGTAAAATGGAATACAGATCTGCCTAAAATACTGTACATTACACAGTTATTGGCACAATATCCCACAATGCAAATCATATTTGCACAGTAAGCCCACCTTTGACATGTTCATCTCACTAATACACCCATACATATGTCGACTGTTACAATATATCAACATATACTATCCCCTGTTATAGCACATACTTGTTGGACCAACACTGACACTAACAGTGGCTGGAAAAGAACTGGTGAATTCCAAGCCCATATATATCATCCCTTGTGGTGTATGAGGAGTTTGTCTTGTGACCTACGGCAGTACACACATAGAATACTACAAGCATTACTACTGCTCAACAATACATCGCTACAAGATAGCTATTTCCACTATATGCATTGATTATACTGTAATTATTACAGAACAGGTACTACATACACAAACATACTAAATGTTATACATACCTTGTTAGTAATTGGAGGTGTTATTGACCGGTATATTAATCATTTTCGGTTTTTGTTTCGATCTTCTGTTGGGTATTTTGTACTATTCTGCAGGTAGATACAGATGGTTTGAATGTGTGGCAAGGCATCCTTTTGTAGTTAGAGATCAGTAACATGTGCTATTCTGATCACCAATTGGTGTTCCACAGTAGTTAATTACATGCACATCAGTTGTGGAGCTACTCCCTTTGCCAATACCATGCTAACTGTGGAGTATAATTGAGTACTCCACTTGGGCATTCTCCTTTTGCCTTACTTGTGAGGAAGACAACCTGGAAGTGTTGTTTGAGATCTATTGTAATAGCTGTATGGAGACAAACAGAAATATGTTGTGTGTAATGCCTAGAAGATTTGGTCTACATGTGAGTACTGCTGTTATATTTCTGAACATTGCTACTTGTGCAGTGTTTGCCTGTACCTAATACTTCTGCATATGTTTCAGTCTGGCCAATATGTTTGACCAGCTCATGACTGTATGGCTATGCATATAATGTTAGGGGGTTTACAGTGTGCTCACCAGACATCTTTAGTTTGGTGTAAATATAGGTTCATAGGTTCATAGATTAGTACTAGGCTAATTGCCCTTTTGGGCCATTTGAAGCCTAGCCAATTACCCCATGTGAGAATCAAACTGTATCATACTGTGCTGATAATCAGTAATTGTTAACACTTCCTGGTGTAATTACTTTTCAACCCTCTGAAACAGGATTAGTTCAAACAAACCCTGTAACATCAGCAGCTGTTCCATTGTATAACAGCAACTATTTAACATAGGGCCATGTAAGTGTGTCTCTGTCCAGGTATGTTAAGGTTTCAGCTGATGTCGTACAGTGGGTGTATAATTCGTTATGGTATGACAGTATGTATTGTTGTAATTAGTTTGGGTGTGGGGGAAATGTTGGTGGGTGTACATAGCAGATGCAGGTGTGTAGGAACTGCTTTTATACATATTTTATATGTGCGTGGGGGTTCTTTCGCTATGGGAACACCTATTCCTTAGTGGACTAATACAATGGTAATTCCAGGCTGATTCATTAAGGCACTGTTAAATTCCTGTATAGCATGCAGGTATTGTTAGTCCTTGAATCCTTTTGGCAATACATCGGAATGTAATAAAGTTTTGCTACATGAAAGATGTCTGTGTATTTCTGTCATGGATATTTGCAGTCATTGTAGTTGTGTTGGTGACTAACCCTATGTGGCTCATGTCCATAGAACATATTTGTAATAGTGTATTGCCATATACTCTTCAGATGCTGTATACACACATGTATGTATGTAAGTATATAAATATATATATATATATATATTTATATATGGGTCTACTTCTTTTGACCTTACTCCCATTTGCCCGACACCCATTTGCCCGAGACCAAATGACTGAAAGTTCATTTGCCCGACACTTCATTTGACCGACAAGTATTATTAGCAAGGAAAGGGAATATGCCCCCTTCCCCAATGTAGTGCGACCCTGGAGTTAGAATATATAGATAGGGGGTGTGTGGGGGGGCACAGCCCCCCACAATGGGGGGTGTGGGGGGTGAAGGTCCCCACTTACTTTTCTTTTACTAAGCAATATTACATCAAAAGTTAACAATATCATATGAAATGAAGTGGGGGACTTCGCCCGCCACACCCCTGTTGTGGGGGGCTGTGCCCCCCACACACACCCCCTAACTATATACTCTAACTGCAGGGTCGCACTACAGTGGGGAAGGGGGCATATTCCATTTTCTTGCTAATAATACTTGTCGATCAAATGAAGTGTCGGGCAAATGAAGTGTCGGGCAAATGAACTTTCAATCATTTGGTCTCGGGCAAATGGGTGTCGGGCACATGGGAGTTAGGTCAAAAGAAGTAGACCCATATATATATATATATATATATATATATATATATATATTTATATACATATATAAATATATAATATATATTATTGCATATGTTTATATGTACCTCCATAGATGTGTACATGTTTTTAACCGATCTATATATTTACATATATATGTATATCTCTATATATCGAGATGTATCTGTGTATCTCTCTCTCTCTCTCTCTCTCTCTATATATATATATATATATATATATATATGTGTGTGTGTGTGTGTGTGTGTATATATATATATATATATATATGTGTGTATATATATATATATATATATATATATATATATATAGCATACACCTTTCATTGGGTACATGGCAGTTTGTCCTATTTCCACACAATCCTCCCTTTTGTGTTTTAACCTGTCTGAATACACAACGGGTATAGGTACATCTCAGGTAGCTTAGTGGTAGGTTACGCTGCGGATGGTGTACATGGTTGCAGGTTCTAATCCTGGAAGTGGTTATTATTTTACTACTCAGAACTGGCATGGGTAGGGAAAGTGTGATTAACTCACATTTAAGCAGTTATTAGCAGGTTTGCCCATGGTCTGCGCAACGTTAAGCAAAGGTTAAACCTGTGAAGCGCTTATCCGTTTAACCGTGTTTAAGCATTGTTTTTCCATTGCGCAAACCCACACAAAACCGCTTACAACTGCTTAAAAAGGCTTTATTCAACTTGCATCCGACAGCCCTTATTCTGGCCCTCAAAATAAATTAACAGCCCTCGCAGGTCATGAACCGGGGACCATGAGCACCACCGTCACTGACTTTACAACTAAGGTATCTGAGATATGTATAAATGTTATGGTGTTTAGAATATACATTTTACTACGGGCATTCCTCACTACTGAAAACAAATGTGACAGACAGTTGGTGTACATATGTATGATACATGTTAATGTTCATATGTTTGTGGAGTTAAGTGTTGCAATGTGACCTGACAGGGTGTATTATGGATGAGAATGGTTCTTGTTTTGTTTCTTTTTTATATTGTCCCCATACTCCATGTATACTCCTACAGTTCACTTACTGAACATCCAACCAAGGCTCTCCTTGATGCATCATTTCATTGCCCATCATTCCTCCCCCCACCCCAGTCTCCACATACTCAACAACCATCTCTTCTATGGTGAATTAAGTTAATATTAATAGTTATAATAGCAGAGCTGCATGTGTTTTGTGTACACTTCAATTCCTTTGGATTGCTTCTGTCACAAAGTGTGTTCATAGATGTTTATATATATGGCTATAGATGTAACTGTATATATTTATATATTTATATATATATATATATATATATATATATATATATATATATATATATATATATTATATATATTTATATATATTTATATATATATATATATATATATATATATATATATATTTATATCTGTGTGCAAACATCACTGACATGTAGATATATATATATATATATATATATATATATATATATATATATATATATATATATTTAGTATCAATTTGTAACAGTTATACATATGTAGACTTGTATATGTTGATTCACAAACTACAGTACATTACAATGTACTGTACATATGTACACAAAGTGACTCTCCCATTTGTGGTCAGTACTGTGGAATGCCTATAGTATAAGGTGTAGTCTAAAGACCATGAAGCATGTATACAGCTCAGATGGTTTAGTGCTAAGTCCCTTGACTATTGTGTGCGTGGTCCAGGGTTCAACACCTGTGATGCTTTAAAATGTGTTTTGCTCCAGAATAAGGCTCATTTAAGCAGTTGTAAGCATGTTTAAAAATGTTTGTGTGACATTAAAGCAGCAGTTAAACAAACTTTAAAACTTATAACCTGTGCGCACATACACAGTCACATCTGCTAACTACTCAGGATATATACATTTCAGTGAAGTAACATCTCACTATGTTCTTACATAGCATTGCATTCTCTGTTGACTTTACCCTCCAACACACATGGGTATATATGGGTGTTTAAAATGTTTATTATACTGAAGAATATTACTTAGATATGCAAACTTTGGTTAAGGTATACTTTTTAACATGAAAAACATCTGACTTTATTGGGATTTGAACCAGGAATGCACAGATACTATGCAAATGCTGTAACCATTACACTATTGACATTAACGTTGCTTCTGCCTATTTTCTATTTAGATGATTTCTATGTGTAAGCTAGGCTAAGCAAAAGGCGGAGGCGCCCAAATCCACTGAACTTCACTTACTCTTGAAATAAAAGCATAACAAATGAAATGAGAGACTATAAATTAAATTCCTAACTACATTAGGCATAGCCCCTCACTGACACACTTCATGAGAAACCTTGATGTGTGAATGGGTAACAGAATATACACCCCTGGGATCATGTGTCCCAGAACCATACAGCCAGGGGGTGGGGGAGCCCCTCCAGTTTTATAGCTGCAAGACCTGTTGGGAAAAATGAATGGTGTTGGTGTTTCATGTCAGCATGCCCTCTTTAGATCACTAAGTGCTCCTATCACCCTCCGCCACCCCAGTGCTCAACAGCTTCCGGCAACTCTGCCTGGAATCACTTCATTGGCTATGCTTGACAGAGGCTCAGTTACTTCATCAATGATGCGGAGGAAGCCAACACACTCTAGCTATGCTTCTAAATACTCTTGGGTAGATAGCATACTACCTATCTGTGAACCTCTAAAGTGCAGGCCATCACAGACATAATATGTGAATAAAGAGAGCTTTCAGATCACAATATACAGTGAAAAATCACCATGTAGTCAGAAAACTGTTAAGCACAGCAAGAACATACAGAACACTGATACTTAATCACTCCATAAGTCTATCTTGGAATCTAGAAAAATTGTATAAGTTTAAGGCTTTCTATTGCTTACCAGTAGGTTACCTACAGGAAAGATGAGAAACAAGCACAGATGGGTAACATGGATTCTGGCGTGTAGCTCACAAGACATTCCCCTGCAAGCTACATCGCCGAAACCAAACGGCTGCATCAGCACTTTGCCGTAGTGCAAATTGGCTGAAAAGCATAGCTGCTGCAGCTGTAATCTATGAACGGGCAGCTACAACCATATGGGATGTGTAATGCATTCCTTCTTCTCATTCAAAGAATGCATTTATTTAATTATTTATTTATTTTGTTGTCAGTAAATAAATAATAAATAAATAAATTAAATAAATGCATTCCTTGAATGAGAAGAAGGAATGCGTTACACATCCCGTATGGCGGTAGCTGCCCGTTCATAGATTACAGCTGCAGCGGCTATGCTTTTCAGGCAATTTGCAATACGGCAAAGTGCTGATGCAGCCGTTTGGTTTCGGCGATGTAGCTTGAGGGAAATGTCTTGCAAGCTACATGCCGGAATCCGAGTAACATGCATGCAACAATACCATACCAGCTTGCATGTGTCAGCCTTAGGCTTTGGAATACTGGCCAAGGCTACTGGCGCCCCCATGGTGCCTTTTTTAGGCAAGTCTCAAAGGTGATTCCCACCTCCCTAAACAGCACAATAGTGGAATCATTGAGGGTTATGCTACTCAATGCCAGGGGTGTAATCACAACATGCATGCACTCACAGCACTCCTCCGTATGGACAATGTTGACATCTGTGCAGCAGATGAGACATGTTTTAAGGCTCCTGAGAGCACACCAGCACTACTGGACTACAACCAATACCACACATTTCAGCCACAGAACATGGACTGACACAGACATGGAGGGGTTGTATCCATAGTCATCAGGGATACCCACACCTCCAGGATAGTGGGGCAGCATGATACCTCTGAGATCATCCATGTGCAGCTAACATCAGCCACAACTGCAATGCAAACTGTGGCCTGCTACAGATCACCCTCCATGACCCAGGACCACCACTCCTCCTACCCGGAGACAGTGGAAAACATGACAGTCCTACCAAACACCCTGGTTGATGTCAACTACCCTACCATTAACTGGGAAATGTACTCGAGTACTCACTTCCAGGCCCAGCACTTCCTGGAATTTATCATCTCATATGCCCTGTGTCAGATGTTGAACTCCCTAACAAGAGGTGGAAACATACTTGAAGTGGTAATCACCAACATGGGCAACAGGTGCACCACAGCAGAGGTAAACCGGTCACTGATTAGATCTGACCATGGACTTTTCGCTGATGATTTCCACACCCAACCATCTCCCCCACCCAAGGAAAAAGTGAATACCTTTCCTACAGCTAAATTCATATTACTAAAGACAGATGTGGGAGGTTTCACAGCCCCCACGCTAAGGGAAACCACTGCTCAAGATACAGAAAGATTTACAAATGCACTCTATAAGCACCTATAAGGATGTATGGATTGTACCTTCACTGGTAAACCAAGACTCACTCCTCCTAGACAAGGACACCAGTCTGGTGGACCCCTACAATAAACAGGCTATACAACAGAAGTAGGACAGTAGTCCAGAAAAACAGCAACACCTAAGAAGGACAGACATCAGTGACCAGTATTAGTAAGAAACAGAGGTCCCCCATGAAATCATCCAAGGCTAACATCAACGGGAAAATAGGCAGGGATTCGAAGGATAACCACAAAGCCTTCTTTGGCTATGTCAAGGATCTCAGTGGTAACACACAGATTTGCACTGTGAAGGTGCAATATAGCACAAAAAATACTGATCCTACTAATATTGCCAACATCCTTGCAGATACATTCAGTGCAAACTTCACCCCTTAAAGAGCCCACAGCAATACCTGGAAAGTACATTATCCCAGACATCAGAGACACACAGGTGGAAATGTCCCTCTCAGACAGCAAAACACAGCATCAGTGGAGGCAGATGGTGTCACAGACTGCATCTTGCAAACACTACAAGACAAACTAAAGCCCCACCTAATTAATCTTTTCAACCTCAACCTCTACACAGGCTACATGCCCATACAATGGTGCATAGCAACGGTTATTCCACTCCATCAAGGTGGAAACAGAACTGATCATGGTAACTACCACCCCATAAGCTTGACTAGCCTGGTCTGCAAAGCTATGGAGCTCATCCTCATGGCACTAATTGACAAAGACATTGGTAACCTCCAAACACTTGACCCAACCCAGGTCAGCTTGGATGAGTGCAGATTATGCCTTCTGAACCTGACATCTTACAGACAGTCACCAAGACATTAGATGAGGGGAGAGGTGGTTCACACATACTACCTGGACCTTAACAAGGCTTTTGACACCATTCCCCAGTCAGGTATTATTGATAACCTCACCAGCCTGTACATAAACCCATGCATCACAGGATGGGTTGCCAGCAGGCTTACACATGGAACCCACATGGTAAAACTAGCAGCCTCCAGGTCCAACTCTTAACCAGTCGCAACTGGTGTCCCACTGGACTCAGTCCTGGGACCCCTACTGTTTGGCATATACTTCTCTGAGGTACTGGCAAACACAGGTGGACTACGGCAGACCATGTTTGGCAATGACTGCAAACTGGGAGCCATAACTGACAGTCCAGCTGACACAGACATCCTTCAAGGGGCCTCACAGAGACCGACACAGGGTGTCAATGTCATGGACTACAGCTAAGTGCCACAAACTGCATGGTCATTCCATTTTGGTAAACCAAACACCCACATATTAACACATAAGTGTCAGCCACTTTAATACAGATGAGGTAATAGGGTATCTGGGGACTAAGGTAGATAGTGATCTCTCCTTTGACAATCATATCTCCAAAGTAGTTAGGACATTCTTCTATGTAGGCCATCCAATAACTAAAGGATTCGCATCTAGACATACTGAGGTTATAGTGCCCCTTTACTCATCACTCATCAGTCCCATCATAGAGTATAATAACCCATTTGGGATGTATATCAGAAGACACTTCAGACAGCTGGAAGGTCCATGAACATACCTCACCAAGAGGATTACTGGCCTCAAACATATGTCCTATGCAGTCAGACTGAATAAACTCCTGCTTTACTCAGTGGCATCTTGTTTACTCAGAGATGATCTCTGCTGGCCAACAAAGCCATGTCCAACTCAGGCTTAATGGATATGCTCCACCTATGGAAATCCATGTCACAGTGAGCCACACTCTGTAGTGAGCTAAACCTTGCCACAATAATAACTAGAAAATGCTGGAAGGACAGGTTCCTGTCACAGAAAGTCCACATGCTTTGAAACTACATCCCTAATTACATTATACAGAGCCCCTCACTAACACTCCTCATGAGAAACCTTGAAGAGTGGATGGGGAAACGTAGATACACCCCAGAGATCCTGCCATTGGCTCTGCTCCACAGAGGGACAGTTAATTAATCAATGGGGTGGCAAAAGCTGACACATTTTCGCTAGGCTTATGAATGCCCTCAGGCAGTTGGCCAAGTACCTACCTATGAATCTATACATACAGTATCAACACATGCTGATAGCTTAATTTACTGTTCAGGTGTTGACTTACCTTGTGCCAATAGCAGTTGTCTGTGCAATAGTTGAGGGCTGCCTATGCTGGATGCACACAGTAGACTGCCTATACATGACAATTTACAGGTAGTCTTGTATGTGTGCCATCCATTTTTACTGTGTGTGCAGGTGGTGAAAGGTGTCAGTCCCTAGGTGCCTACACTGTCAGTGTGTGTGCTATACGTTCCCTCCTTGCCAAGGCATGGGCATACTGTGCACACCTCCATCTGCCCACTGGGGCTGGCTCAGGGTGTTTGTGGTCTGAGTACCTCTATGCCTGTGGGGTCCTTGGAAATGGTGGTGGGCTGTGAGGGCCTTCACCATTCTGTCCCTGCTGCAGCTGTTTCCGCAGTATCATACTGTGTAGTATGGCACATACTATGAAGATGTGGGTACATGTGCCTGGAGAGTACTGCAAAGCTCCACCAGATATGTCCAAGCAACGGAACCGTGATTTAAGCATCCCAAACACACACACTATGATGATTCTGGTTTGTGCGTGTGCCTCATTATGGTGTTCTTGCATGGGTGTGTGTGCATTTCTGATGGGAGTCATCATCCACGGTTCCAGTGCATAGCCAGCAGCGCCCACCAGGTGGCCATATGGGATGTCCCCCTTGGCAAATACCTGATACAGCTGTGAGGCATGCAGATTTGGGAGCTGTGATTGCTTCCAGGGCTGCCAGCATGCACATCCATGATAATGCTCTGGGCATTGCACACAACCTTGCAGTTGATGGAGGGGTATCCCTTATGGTTTATGTAGCACCTACCCTGCTCACCGGTTGGTGACTTGATGTGTATGTGTGTGCAGTCTATTGCACCCAATACCTCCAGGTATTCTGCCACATGGTGGAAGAGATGCATATTGCTGGTCAACTCCTCCCTGCATTCGGGGGAAGTATATTTGCTCATTGGCATGTGGTAACATGGCATCAAGGAACTGATGAAGTACCCTTGATGCTGATGCTTGTGAGATCCCCATGATATCCCCAGTTGGCCTTTGAAAGGTACCTGTAGCTAGTATTCTCAGGCTTACACATACCTTAGTATCCACTGGTATGGGTTGCGCTCTGCTTTTTCTGGCTCTGAGGCATGGCCAGCACAGCCCCACAAGTTGCTGTAGGGTGTCCCTGTCCACCCTGTAATGCTCTGCTATCTCCAGATCATGTAGCCCCTGGTATGTAACCCTGGGACTGAACACTCTCCTCCTCCTCTGGTGCCTGGGGTGGTTGTGAGCATCATCTTCCACACCACCTTCAGTCTCCAACACATGCTGGTGGATCAAAGCTATGGCAGCCCCTAACATGTACATATTAACAGTTCCCCATCTGTATACACCAATGGTGCAGAGTGTATGGGAATACACAAGTGTGTGTGAGGTGCTTTCACACTTTATACTATTGTGCTATGTATGCTGCTGATGTCATTGGGTGTGTATGAGCAATTCCAGCTGCAGGGTATCTTAATTATGGGTTTTACAGTGAGTACTGCAAGTGTGGGTCCTTTAGTGTGGAGTTATGCTTGCCTGCCTTGATTAATCTGTTTCCCTTTAATTCACTTTTATACCAGGATCCCCTCACATTATCAGCATGCCTCCACCTGCCGTCTTTCTTGTTTTGTACTTTCCCTAACTAGTCATGTGTTGCAAAATGTGTCTTGTAGCTGATATAATGCAAATCTGCTTTGTTCTGCTGTGACACTTTACTGTTTTCTTTGCAGTACAGCCCCTCCCCTTTCCTGTTCTGCAGGTAGCTGTTTGCAGCCTTGTTAGCTGTTGTCAATTGCCCAGTGTAGGTTCCTAGGTGTTAATTAGTCATTTGTACTCCAATTTCCCTGCTGCAGGATTTCCTTTTTCTTTTCCTATATCCTTCCTGTTTCAGGTATGGAGCGTGCCACACAAACCCATTTACCGAGTTTAAGCGCGTTTTAATCTCCGTTCACATGCATACTCTGTTACCTTGTGTGCTCTCAGCTAAACAAAGCTATAGCCAGCTCAACACACCCCTTTCCTGCAGCTTTGCTTTGATATGGGACACCGGATTAGCAATGTTCCAATCTGCTTACAGCAAAGGTGACACACCCCTCTCTTGATATCGTTTCTATCTCAAGGGCACACCTCAGTGTTATAATGCTACGCTGTGAGGTACATCCTTACACCAGTGGGGAATCTGTGATTCACTATTACTCCTCTCATTTGCATGGCATTACCTACTAATTCCTAGCTACTGTGCAAAACACTGTCACAGCCCCTTAGCAGCCCTTGCACCATGGAGTGGTGTAACATGCCTGCCATTGACTATTATGGGAAAATCATGATATGTGTTACATTGCAGTTTTATTCTATATTTTTCTATGTTTCTTGCAATCCGGTTTGCGCAACGCTGCCCTGCGCTTAAACTTTGCGATAGTGCGAAAAATGAAATTAAAAATGTTCTTTTTATATTTTGTACATTTTTTATGCCAATGGCTATATATTTAGCCATTGGCATATATTAACGATATAATGCATGTGTTTGGCCGGCTGTCATGGCTCTGATTTTATGTTTGCAAAAATGTAAACCGTTTTTTTACAGTTTACATTTCTGCATGCTTACACTACACCTGCACCACTTTCTGGATCACTAAATACCTTCATTTGCATGCTACACTGCTGCAGCTGGGGTAATTAGCATACAGGGGCTGGGAGATGTGCGGGTGTAGCGTACACAGGTAGTGCACGTGGAAATAACTCGTACCTGGATCTTTCACCGGCTATATTTGGTGTTGGATTGACAATGCTACGCCTGCACCTGGCGCAAGCTTCATGAATCCTGGGGTTTATTTAGGTCTTAGGTTTTGGAAATTATGAATTGTTTGTAATAGTTTGGTAAATAGTTTGGTAAATAACTTTGCCAGGGAGCATGTACACATGCCAAATGATACCTTATTTTGAAGACAATGTTACTCCTTACAACATGATAAAATAAATGTGTCTGTATGCTGTACATATATACAGATATCAAAGTTTGTTTAGGACTTAGGCTATGAAAATTATGATTTTTTTTCATATTTTGGTAAATACCTTTGCAAGAGAGCATGCCAATGTGCTAAGTAATACCTCAGTTTCAAGACAGTATTAATAATTACAACATGGTAAAAGAAGTGTATCTGTATGCTGTACACATGTACAGATATCAACGTTTGTTTAGGGCTTAGTTTATGGAAATTATGATTTTTTACATATTTTGCTAAATAACTTTGCAACGGAGCATGTCAATGTCCCAAGTAATACCTCCTTTTGAAGACAGTATTGTTCCTTACAACATGGTAAAATAATTGTGTATGTATGCTGTACACATGCACAGATATCACAGTTTGTTTAGCCTTGCAGGATTATGAAAATTATACATTTGTAATATTTCTCATTATTATGCCCATATTTTTGCAAGGGAACATGGTGACGACACAAATGAGGCATTGTTTTGAAGCTGACATTGAGCCACACAACTTGTACACTAATATGTAGTCTCTGTCTGTTACAGCTGATGAGATATTATGCTTTATTTATCAATTATGAGAAATATAATATTAATCATATTTCTGCGAATATCACCATAACAGAACATCATACAGTAATGGTTAAGGTATCATTTTAAAGCTAACATTCATGTACAAAAAAGCTAAAAAATATGCACAATATCAGCATTCCTTGGAAAATATTTAATAATGACTTACATACACACTATCAATATTTACACTGTTGGAAAGGACAGTGTCTGCTGAACAACTTTCGCATTAACATTTTTATCTAGCTCTTATGGTCAAAGAGTTATAAACATTTGTTTTCTGTATGGTATTACAAATGGAATTTCTGAAAATAAGCTTAGGCTGCACTGTTGCTCCTATGGTGGAAGTAAACAGGCAACATTTTCTGAGCTGCTCCGGAGTGAATGAGTTATTACCACACGCGCCTGTCTTTTATCAGCTCATCCCTTAAATCACCAAATCTGCACATTTTAGGTTTGTTTCTGAGGTCAGTTATACATGCTGCAAAAGTTTCCCCAGGGTTTTAATCTCTTGTGTAAAATAAGTGCCTTCCCATTGTGATGTTCATTTGGGGGTTACACATTTCTCTAAATTTACATTTTAAGCATATGGGGTCTTCCCATGACTCAGCTGATACCACTATATGGCAGTTTTTCCCCTTCCCTGCAAACACAGCAGTTGCATACACAAATGAATGCTCTTTCTATGGCTTCTGAACCAGCTAAATTAAGTGGAATAAATGCCTTTGTATGGTCATCTTTATCAGAAAATGCTGCCTGTATTAAAATATCATACTCTTGCTCAAACACTGTCCAATTCTCTGCAATATTATTTTCAAAAACAAGTGGAGCTGGTCTATGAAATCTGTCTGCCATGTCAACAAAGTATGCCCGAACACACTAAATAAATGGCCCTTGTAATTATGTACAAACATGCAAATGCAGCCAGTACTTGTAATAACAGTCAAATGCACAATAAACTCTTCAAAATAATATATTTTGAGAAATATGCTTTGAATTGGCTGTATTTTGTGAAATAACTATACTGTAATACTATACAAGCATGCAAACACTTCACTTTGGATATCTTGTATAGCTTTAATTAATGTAAAAAAGTATGTGCTAGTGGTTGCTTTCCTCATTTTATTCATTTTATGTGATTCAGACTTTATTTCAATTATTTTCCATAGTTATTTGAATATTTTTTCAATATGTCACAATACTGGACATTTCTTTTAACTAGAAATTTGTTTAGAGTATTATGAGTGATTTGTTTTGTATTTTGTAAATAAGAAATCATTTAAGCACGCTTAAATACCTGAAACACATTTCTGACCTGTTTTTGCAAGTTATATGTGCAGTAGGGATGATCCATTCCTCTATATTCCTCCACCTTTAACTAAGTGCCTTCTGGTTCCGGAATCTGGATTTCTGGATCCCAGTCTAACACCATGTCACTCGTCTTGTTTCCCATTAAAGATGAACAGGTGGGGTAGTTCACTTACATGCTTTATTACACAGAAACACATCAGGATGGATCGCAGCAGTACAAAATATAAACAAACCGATTAACTGAGAGACTATCTCTCAGAAGCTTACTACAAAATGGCAGTTAGGCTTGCATGAGCTCAGTATTTATACACTTGTGCAAGCCCCCAGAAAGCTTATTAAAGCTATACATACATATTGATCTACATGCCTCAAGGCCCTATCTCTGTATTCTGTCTCCTACAGGCTGTTGAGGGGAGATCTATGCCTGGCATACAGGACATTATCAGATCCCACTCTGGTGGACATCCTGTATATCAGGAAAACAAACAGCACCAAAATTACCCATTCTAAAGACTTAAGCATGCCTGTGATATAAATAGGACCTGCTGGAGAGACAGGTATGTATCCCAGAGACAACTCCATCTTTGAAACAGGATCCCCATCAATATGAAGTAAAGTTCTTTCCTAACCCAATTCAAGTGTAACTTGGACAATTGGATGGGGAACAGGAAATTCATCTCTATCTTGGTGCCCATGTCTCTAATGAACACAGGGAACCTGCAAATGGATCTTCTAGGCCTCTTCTTGTATATGTTTCATCTCCCAAGCCCCTGCTTTCACTTATCAAGGGAACCAGAACTTGTCAGAGATTTGGGATGCATGGCTAGGCTTAAATAGGCCCTTGCAGTCATCATTACCCTAGTAAAAACCTATGAACCTATAACATATATATATATATATATATATATATATATATATATATATATATATATATATATATATATATACATACATATATATATATATATATATATATATATATATATATATATACATATATATATCTGTTTTACTTTGGTTATTGCTTGGACCACTGTCTGTATTTCTCCATTATTTGTATTGTCCTGTACAAATCATTTGAGTAGTCAGCTATAAATTTCGTCTGTTTTTTTTTTTTTTGTTTGTTTGTTTGTTTTTTTTTTTTTTGTTTCCTAAAAGGAACACAAAAATGATACTTGTTCTTTTTTATTTAACAGGTCATTTGTTCTAGCTGAGGATATTTCCAGTAGCATGTGCCTGGATACCTTTTTACTATAACCAGCCACAAGCATGATATTAAGAATCATTTCAGTTTGTAGATTTTGGGCATGTTGGTAAAGTAGATTACCTTAGTCATTAACTTTATAAACATAGTCATTAGGTCCTTAGCTGTAATTTAGTCTGGTATGCAATAATCCTCATATTTATTCTCCTTTGTTTTCCAAATTGTCCATTTTCGTTTAATTCTCCAGGTTACAGCACTCCATTTATGGCAGTTCCCCACCTCTCTTTCTTTCCCTATCTCTTGTTGTAATTCAGCCAGCAGTTTTTCCAGTCTGCCTGAGAAGTTTTCATCTTTAACACCACTATAATTTTCCTAATGTGTGCATCAGTTGTTTGTTAAGCCTCTACCACAATCATGCCCCAGGACATTCTCTCAGTTAACAGCATAATCTTATTTTCTGTGAATTCATTGAAAATGTCAATTGAAACTGAAATCACTTCACTTGCCATGCTGTTTGAAATGATTTTTTTCCCTCTAAAGTATATCATTACATTTTTTTCTCCCAACTAGGAGCTCTGCACTTATGTTCACAATTGCCCAATAGATACCCATACTGCATAATGTAAGAATGTATATGTCAGCCGGTTTAATTTTTCCAAATCATTTTTGTTTCTAATACAGTGATGGGAATGGACCCCATTCGTAAATCAGTGTTCATGAAATTGGTATAGTTCCAGTCTTTGATGTTATCCTAAAGTGCCTTTGCAGCACCTGCAATGCACCCAAAATTGACTCCTTTTGCAATTCATATGAAGTTACATGTATTGGTAGTATAACTAAATATCTTTTTTATGAGCATTGCTCCTGCTAGTATTTGAATAGTGTGGGTGTCTTTCTTCCAGATTGCTCTCATTTCTGCTTGCATATCCTGATATTTTATAACTTAGTATCTTTGGGTCCATATCATTTTGTCAAAACCACAAACCATCAAATACGTATTTATCAAACTCAATAAACTGAAAGCTAAATTCAGCGAATGATCACGTCTGTGAATTTTTTCCCAGGGAAACTAACTAGTGGACCAACCTAGTGACTGTCAGAAGAACCACATGATTTAAAAATCACCCAATGGGGGGCTGTGCCCCACACCCCCCAACTAAATATACCAACTTCGAGACTGCACTACAGTGGGGAAAAGGGCAAATTCCCAATGATGTCCAACTAGTTAGTGTTCCTGGGAAAAAAATTCACAGAAGTGACTGTTTGCTGAATTTAGCTTTTGATTTATTGACTTCAATAAATAGGAATCTGATGGTTTGTGTTTTCAACAAAATGAAGGGTACACTGTATCTTTCTGTACATACGATACTATAATCACTGGGTGTAGCAATTTCAGTGATCAATGCTACTTTTGTCTTCTTTTCATAGACTACTATATCTGTTTTCTGCACATCTATTTTCTGAACTGTTGGTAATGGATGATCTGATATGATATAAATTTCAGCATAGATTCATAGGTTCATAGGTTGGTACTAGGCTATCAGCCCTAGGGCCTATACAAGCCTAGCCATAATAATTCCCTGGCTATTTCTTCCCACACTATTTACCTCCCTGGACCCCTGTCTAGCAGGGTGACTGACGTGATCGCTGGGGTGAATTTCCTTTCTCCCATCCAGTCATCAAGGTTCCTTTTGAAGAGGGCCAAAGAGGCGCTCTGCTTGACATGTAAGGGCAGTCTATTCCAGAGTCTGGGGAGTTTCTGGGTCAGGAATCTATCCCTCCAGCATGTTTTGTTTATTGTGGTGACAAGATTTGGATCCCTGGAGCATGTGGCTCTGAGGGATTGGGATTTCTTTAAGTGTAGCATGCCCAACAGCTCTGGGTTTGACATGGCCTTGTATGTTAAGCAGAGATCGCCTCGGAGTAGACAATATGCGACTGAGTATAGCTGGAGTTTTTTAAGGCGGTCAGCATAGGGCATCTGCTTTAGGCCTGTGATTCTTTTAGTAAGGTATTTCTGCGGCCTTTCCACTTGTTGCAGATGTCTTGAGAGGTACATATCAAATGGGGCATTGTATTCTATAATGGGTCTAATGAGGGATAAGTACAGTGGGACAATGACCTCCTTTTTTCTGGATGGAACGCCCATAGTGATGAGGTGTGTCACATAGAAGGATTTCCTGACTGTTGTGGCGATGTGGTCATTGAAGGTTAGACCACTGTCCACCTGTGTCCCTAAGTCTCTTATCACACTTTTGGTGTTTAGTGTACTGCCACCTATGTGATAATTCACGGGTACATGTTTTTTCCCAAAGGGGATAACTATACATTTCTTGGCATTGAGCTTGAGCCCATGGCTCTGGCATCAAGCATCTGTTTCTGTAAGGCCCTTTTGTAGAGTATCCACATCATTTGTGGATTCAGTAATGGCTCCCAGTTTGCAGTCATCTGTGAACTTTGTTAGCCAGAGTCCCTTAGTGTTGGCCTGTACTTCAGAGAAGTAGATGCCAAACATGAGAGGTCCCAGGACTGAACCCTGAGGTACTCCACTTGTCACTTGTCTGGAGCTGGATTTGGAGTCAGCTACTTTTACAGTGTGGGTTCTGTCAGTAAGTCAGTTGGCAACCCATCGAGTGATGTAGGAATTAATGCCCAGCTTAGTAAGTTTATCTTTGATTCCAGAGTGGGGGATGGTGTCAAAGGCCTTGGCAAGGTCCAGATAGGCTGTGTGGACTGCCTTATCCTCATCCACAGCTCTGGAGACTGATTTGAAGAAATCAATAAGGTTCAGGAGACAAGATCGGCTCTTCACGAACCCAAACTGGGTGGGGTCCAGTGATTTAAGGTTGCCAATGTCTTTTTTTATAAGTTCCATGATAATACGTTCCAGGAGTTTTCTATACTTGGCCCTATATTTATGGCATTTCTGAATTTCTTTCCTTCTCATCTGATCCTTCTTCTCATATTCTTTCCTTTGTTTTTGGCACATTCAGTTGCTGCCTGATTCATGTCTATTTCTAATTTAATTTCCATTCCTGCTCAACACTGATATGCTTCTGCTAAACTAAGCAGGGTAGTCATCTTAGACTTCTTCTAATGTTTTAAATCTTTTACTATGTTTAGATCTGGTGAGGTCAGCAGATATTTATGCAATCCAATGATTGCAGATCTATACATGTAATCAATTTCACAGAGGCCCATACCTCCTTCAGAATGAGGGTTATATAATCTTGGTATACATAGGTTCATAGGTTCATAGGTAGATACTAGGCTATTGGCCTAAGGGCCTACATAAGCCTAGCCAGCAAGGTTCCATAGCTTATGCCACCCAAGAAAGTTATTTTCCTGTGCCACTGTCCAGCAGACACACAGAAGTGATCCCCGGGGTGTAGTTCCTATTTCCCATCCACTCATTAAGATTTTTCTTGAAGAGTGCCAATGAAGAACTTTTCTTGACATAGATGGGTAGCTTGTTCCAGAGTATAGGAAGTCTATGGGACAGGAATCTATCCCTCCAAGTGTGTCCTGTTTATTGTGGTGACAAGGTTTTGGTCCCTAGAGCTTGTAGCTCGGAGGGATTGGGATTTCATTAGGTGTAGCATGTCCAACAGCTCTGGGGTTGATATAGCTTTATATGTTAGGCAGAGATCACCTCAGAGTAGGCTATATGCTACGGAGTAAAGCTGGAATTTTTTGAGGTGGTCAATGTAGGGCATTTGTTTGAGGCCAGTAATCCTCTTTGTGAGGTATTTCTGTGGCCTTTCCAGCTGCTGCAGATGTCTTGTGAGGTACATTCCAAAAGGGGTGTTGTACTCTATAATGGGTCTGATGAGTAATGAGTAGAGGGGAACAATTACCTCTTTTTTCCTGGATGCGAACCCTTTAATGATGAGGTGTGCCACGTAGAAGGGCTTCCTGACTAGTGTGGCGATGTGACTATCAAAGGAGAGACTACTATCCACCTGGGTCCCAAGGTCTCTTATTACGCATTCTGTGTTAAGAAGATTGCTGCCTATGTGGTAGTTCATGGGTACAGAGTTTTTGACTGTAAGTAAAAACAGGAAGAGCAAATTGGTTTATAGCTTGGACTTTGTCCCTAGATGTCAGTGCTGTTTTCAATATTAGTGCTAGTCTTCTGAAGTATTCCTTATTGAGTTTTATTCACATTTTTTCATGTTTTATTGCTGATCCTTCAGCAGTTCCCAAATACTTATAGGTTCATAGGTTCATAGGTTCGTACTAGGCTATCTGCCCTAGGGCATTTATAAGCCTAGCCAGAGTGTGTGTGGCTTTCACCACCCCTTAGGATGAGAATACTACGCCCTTTTAGGATTTAGTTTACTGTGCCTCTGTCTAGTAGTGACACAGAGATGACCCCCGGGGTAAACCTACGATCTCCCATCCACTCGTCGAGATTTCTCTTGAATAGAGTCAGTGAGAGGCTCTGCCTAACATGGACTGGGATTCTGTTCCAGAGTGTAGGGAGCCTCTAGGTTATGAATCTGTCCCTCCAGCACGTCCTATTTATTTCTGTGTTGTGGTTTAAGTCACTTGTTCTCGTGGCTCTGATGGATTTGGATTTTCTGAGGTGGAGCATGTCCATTAATTCCGGATTGGACATGGCCTTGTACGTCAGGCACAGATCACCTCTGAGTAAGCGGTATGCGACTGAATAGAGCTGGAGTTTTTTCAGTCGGGCAGAATATGACATATGTTTAAGACCCTTTATCCTCTTGATGAGGAACTTTTGGGGTCTTTCCAACTGCTGCAGGTGTCCGGTGAGATACATCCCAAATGGGGCATTGTACTCAATCATTGGCCTGATAAGAGAAGAGTACAGGGGCACAATGACCTTTCTTGATCTAGATGTGAAACCCTTCATGATAAGGTGGGCAATACAGAAGGTCTTCCTAACCACTTTGGCAATGTGAGTGTCAAATGAGAGGTTACTGTCAACCTGGGTCCCTAGGTCCCTGATTACCTCTTCCATACTTAATGGATTACCGCCTTTGTGGTAATTTGTCGGTACCTTGTTTTTCCCAAAGGGTATGACTATACATTTTTGGCGTTCAGCTTAAGGCCATAGCTCTGGCACCAATTATCCATTTCTATGAGGCCTCTCTGAAGGATGTTTGTGTCTGCTGGAGTATCAATTATGGCGCCCAGTTTGCAGTCATCTGCGAACTTAGTCAGACACAATCCTCCTATGTTTGCCTGTACCTCGGAAAAATAAATGCCGAACAAGAGGGGTCCCAGGACTGAGCCCTGTGGGACACCGCTTGTGACTGGCTTAGAGTCTGACATAGCTCCAGCAACTCTGACCCTGTGGGTTCTGTCCTTGAGCCAGTTTGCAACCCATCTTGTGACATATGGGTTTACATTTAAGCTGGTGAGTTTGTCTATGATGCCCGAGTGGGGTATTGTGTCAAAGGCTTTTGCAAGGTCAAGGCAGGCTGTGTGAACTGCCTTACCCTCATCAATGGCCTTAGTGACTGTTTCAAAAAAGTCGACCAAGTTCAAAAGGCAGGATCTGCCCTTGACAAAGCCAAATTGGGTAGGATCCAATGTCTGTAGGTCCCCAATGTCTTTGTTTATGAGTTCCATAATGATCCTCTCCATAGCTTTGCAGACCAGGCTCGTCAAGCTTATGGGGCGGTAATTTTCAGGGTCCGTAGAAGCACCGCCTTTGTGAAGTGGGACCACTGTTGTCGTACGCCACTCTTTGGGTACGTATCCTGTAGTAAGGCTAAGATTAAACAGCAGCCTTATGTGTGGGTTTAGTTCCTCTTGGAGTTCATGTAGCACACAGCCCGGGACACCATCCGGTCCCATTGATGCTGTGTTTTTAGCTTTAGAGAGGGCGGCTCACACCTGGGCATCTGAGATGTTAGGGAGGCTACACTCTGCTGGGATAGTTATTTCTCCTTTTGGGGGGGAGGGGGAGGAGACATTTGCACTGAACCTGTCTGCCAGAATGTTGGCAATGTCAGTGGGTTCAGTGTATTTTGTGTCATTTTGGACTAACTCTGAGCATATCTGGGAGTTCCCACCCAGGTTTCTAACATAGCTAAAGAAGGCCTTGTGATTGTATTTTGTGTCTTTTGCGATTTTTCTCTCAAAGTTGGCCTTGGATGATTTTATGAGTGATTGTAGTTTTTTGCTAGTACTGATCAGAGATGCCTTCCCTTTTAGGGATTTTGCTCTGTCATGTAGTAGCTTCCTCCTCCTGTTGTAAAGTTTGTTTATGGCTGGGGTCCACCAGACCAGGTGCCTGCCTTTGGGGGAATGTGTCTTGGTTTTATTTGGGATTGCATGATCCATGCATTCTTGAAGGTGCCCATAGAAGGCATTTGCAAAGGATTCAGCAGTGTGGGTTGTGATTTCCACTGGCCCAGGGGCCTTGAATGATACCACTTCAGTCTTAAGAAGTGTGAAGTTTGCTTTTGAGAAGTTCTTCACTGTGGTCTTTTGTGCAGGGGGTGGGAGCAGGATGTGGATTTCCAGTGAGATTAATTTATGGTCTGATCTTACCAAAGAGGGATATACTTCCGGTGTGGAGCATTTTGTCCCCATGTTTGTGATGATCAGGTCTAGTATATTGTCTCCTCTTGTGGGGATGGTGACTAGTTGTTCCATTGCATTTGAGTTTATGAATTCTAGGAACCTTTGGGCTAGGGTGTTGGGGCTTGAGTAATGTTCCCAGTCTATGTTTGGGTAGTTGAAGTCTCCCAAAATTATGGTATTTGGAGAGACATTCATACTCTCCAGTGTCTTCAGGAAGGCTGTGTGGGGTTCCTGAGTTTGAGAGGGAGGTCTGTAGCATGCTATAAACTGTTAGGCAGTTTTGCCTATGGTTAGTTGCACCTGGAACGCTTCGTGCATTGCCACTAACCTGGAGGTGTGGGTATCTTTGATGAAAATGGATACTCCCCCTCCTTTTGTGGTTCGGTCCAAGTTTTGGGGCCGGAAAGCATGATATGAGGTAAAACCTGATAGTGCTGGGGTGCTCTCAGGAGCCTTAAACCAGGTTTCAGTCACTGCACAGACATCAATGTTCTCCATACTGAGGAGGGCTTCGAGGGCGTGCATCTTGAGGTTTAGACTTCTGGCAATGAGCAGCATTACCCTTAGTTTTTTTTCCACTTGTGTTTTCTAGGGAGGTAGGTTTGTCATTTGAGCCTTGCCTAAAAAAGGCACTATTGGGGTGGCAAGAGCCTTGGCCAATATCCGGAAGCCCAGGGGTGACAGGTGCAAGCCATCCCTTGCGAAGCAGCGTGGCTTGTCAAGCATGTCATCCCAAGCAGACAGACATTGGATCCCCTTAGAATGACACCAGTAATTAAGCCAATTGTTAATACTGATAATTTTGTCTTTGTACTGTGGCATCATTCTTGGTGAGGGTAAGATGCTGATCAGGGTCAGGGTCATACCAGCCTGGGCTACATAATCAGAGAGCTCCTCTATGTCTCTTTTCATGTAGTCCAGGGAGGTACGTCTCAGGTCGTTCACACCGGCATGTACAATGACTGAGTCATATTTGCACTTGCTGTGGAGTGACCTGAGTGCTTGTGTTATGTGGTGGATTCTAGCTCCCGACAGGCAGCTTACTGTGACCTTTTCCTTGTTCAATCTGGTGAGCGGGACGTCGGTGTGTCTGACTATGGAGTCACCTATTACAAGTGTGTCTGGCATGTTGTTTGGCCTTAAGCACTGTGACTGTTTAGCACTCAATCCTGCTCAAGTTCTGTTAGATCACATTCCTGTCCTAGACTGATATTTTTGTGCTGTTGCAGCTTTCCTACTTTAAATGCAGCTTTCACACATTTATCAAGACCAAATGACATTCTTATATCATCAGAGAAAGCTTTAACCACTTGAAGTTGTGCTTTTATCTCCTTATCTGATGAACTATACAGTATTACATCTTCACAAAAAGAAGATGAGTGTTTGCACTTGGATGTTTTCTGGGAACCAAATTATAGACAAGATCTAGTCTGTTAAGTAGACAGCTAATGGATTAATGGTGACAAAGAATCACCCTGCAATATCCCCTTTTGAATTTTTATCCCAGAGATAATAATTTGCCCTTTGTCATCACTAAAGTACATTGTGGTTTTCTACTGTTTAATACTCACTGCAATGAATGTAGGATGGACAGTAGTCTCTCCTTTGATAGTCACCTTGCCACAGTAGTCAGGAAGTCTTTCTACGTGGCACACCTCATCATAAAAGGGTTCTCATCCAGGAAAAAAGAGGTCATTGTTCCCCTCTACTCGTCACTCATTAAACCCATTATAGAGTACAACGACCCTTTTGGAATGTACCTCACAAGACATCTACAACAGCTGGAAAGGCCACAGAAGTACCTCACAAAGAGGATTACTGGCCTCAAACAAATGCCCTACACTGACCACCTCAAAAAACATATCGACTACTCCGAGGGGATCTCTGCCTAACATATAAAGCTATGTCAAACCCAGAGCTGTTGGACATGCTACACCTAAAGAAATCCAATCCCTCCAAGCTACATGCTCAAGGGACCTAAACCTTGTCACCACAATAAACAGCACACACTGGAGGGATAGATTCCTGTCCCGAGACTTCTATACTCTGGAACAAGCTACCCATCTATGTCAAGCAAAGTTCTTCATTAGCACTCCTCAAGAAAAATCATGATGAGTGGATGGGAAATAGGAAATACACCCTGGGGATCACTTCTGTGTCTCTGATGGACAGTGGCACAGGAAAATAACTTTCTTGGGTGGCGTAAGCTATGGTACCTTGCTGGCTAGGCTTATGTAGGCCCTTGGGCCAATAGCCTAGTACCTACCTATGAACCTATGTATCTTATACATCTGTAAGCAGTCAGTCCTTTATCCATGAATTTGTGGTGCCATCAAATGCTTTTTAGTAACCTATCCATGCCATACTTAGAATCTTCCCCCACTTTACAATTCTCCAGTATGATTTTATTTAACAACAAATGATCCTTTGTTCCACATGACTTTCTTTTGTTACCCTTTTCGTCTATCACCATGATTGAGTTTTCTTCTGATTGGTTATAAACTCTGTTGGCATCAATTCTGCTATATAGTTTGTACGTCATCGGAAGACAACTTACTGGTCTATTTTTTTTTAAGATGACTTGCAGGTTCACTATTAAGGAGGAGTATCATTTTTACCTGTTGTTAATCAGGTCAGTGTCTGTTTGGGATGCACATGTGGACATATAAGTAGTTCTTATTCAAAGCTAAATCTTCATGTAAAGATATTAATACTTTTAGCCAGAAGTTAGGTACTGTGCCAAGTACTGGGATTTTCCATTTAGGTGATTGCCTTCATTTTGTTTCAGATTATCTGGCCATTACTTCATCCCATTTCATATCCTGTACATTTGAACTCTTTACTGTTTCATTTACTTGTATCCATTCAGCATCTTTGTTATGTTCCACAGGGTCTTAATTTCTCCAGAATGTGTCTATTCATTTCTTGGCAGCGTTTATATTCCTTGTATTTTGTTTCTCAGTTCTCTATAAAACCTTTTGGGTCATCAATGAATTGCTTATTTTGTATTTTTCCTTTATATTTATCTGCATATCTTCTATGTTTTTCTGCCTGTGCTGATATATTTAGTTTATTATTGCAATAGTGTACAATAGACCCTGGTCTGTTCTGATACTGCACTGCTTTTATAATGTATAACTTTCTAAGTACTTTTGCTCATCTGTTCCCTCTTCTATACGTATCAGTGATACTTCTTGTATTCATTGTTTTATAGCTTTCTCCATTCAATACTTCCATGATGGTATACAATTTCTTTCCTTCCTTTCCCTTACTGGCCTGTGTTTTTGTGGTAAGACTTTATCTGTTATTAATTAAGCTGCACAGTAATATATCCTATTTACTTCTGTCATATTACATGAATTTCTGTTAACAGTCTTGATTACTAAGTTGATTTCTTTTATCAAACATTTACTAACATTGTGGGTCTTACTGACTTTCTGTAATTTATTTCTTTCATCAACCTTGATATGTCTATCTATCTCTATTAAATCAAACATCCCTTACTTCCACCAACCTTTTCAAGAAACAATTGAAAAACATCATTAAAACCCAAAGGCTTTGCCCTGCTGCAAGCCTGACTGATACTTTTCTTCCTTTTTTCTATTCTGACTCCCTAACTAAATTCTTTTTGCTGAGACTTCTCTACATTCTATATATGACATGATTAAACATTTTTTTCTCTTTTATTGTTGTAACTCCCTACTGTGTTGTGCGAATTCTTATGCACATTAAATATCTTTATATATATATATATATATATATATATATATATATATATATATATATATATAGATAGATAGATATATATATATATATTTGTATATATTTTTTTATTTATATAAACTGAACAAGAACAATTTTCTTTGTTTATTTTCCTAAATGGTAGTAAAAAAAAAAAAAAAAATTCCTTTTGCTATAATTATTTCTGCCAATCAATTATATACTTATGTAATTATTTTATACTTCCACTTTTCTTGTGGACTATGTAATTATTTTGCATTTCTACTGTTCTTGTGGACTATTTGTATAAACTGTTTTTCTTTTTATTGTCTCGGAGCTTTTCTCCTCGGGCCTCTACTGAAAATG
This sequence comes from Protopterus annectens, assembly GCF_019279795.1. Lineage (NCBI taxonomy): Eukaryota > Metazoa > Chordata > Ceratodontiformes > Protopteridae > Protopterus > Protopterus annectens. The sequence goes on along the minus strand of NC_056732.1, from coordinate 681,484,613 downwards.
GACATATATCCAGTTAGACTAGCCCGGTCAACAAATGTAAAATAAATAAATAAATACATAATAAATAAACTCTTCCCTTAGATCATTTTCTTCCAAACTGATAGCACATTTGTTGCTGTCTGGTTCTTGTGGACATTCTACAGAAAGTTCCAGAACATCTTCTTGTGACAGATTCTCTTTTGTTTCATCCTGTGTAATCCATTGCTCTTTCATATGGGAACTCACTGGCCTATTACTCAACAACATTGACTGCATCAGAGGTGGCACTGTTTCCTACTTCTTCCCTTGCTGTGCAACTCCAACTGAACTTTTATGCTGGTTTGCTACTGAAGGCTCCAGACTACCTTCATGTGGAAAGTGATAAAATGCTTCAAGTTCCACCTCTTTCTCCTTAATTTGGGAACTCATTGTTCCATCATACTGTGATGTTAACAGAGTTGGATTTTCTACACAAAATCATAAACTTCACAAGTAATCCATGACTTTAGTTTTTATTGCTTTCTCTTTGCCATTGATAATACGCTTTTCTACTTTTCCCCTTTGTTTTCTTATTTTTTGTATTGTGGCACTTTCCATATCAGGATTCCTTTGCTTGTATTTCTTATCAAGCATCTTTGGTGCTGTTTTTTTAACTAGTTTTGCTTTTTCCTTTGAATAAATGTTTTTTCTTTCCCGTACCCATATTTCTTCTTCAGATGTCTCCCGCTCCACCTGTTTCTCCTTACTGTGGAGACTTATTGTTCCATCATGATGTAGCATAACCTGTGTTAGACTTTCTGCACTATATCCTTCACTTTGCAGATATTCCATAACTTTTGCTTTTATTTTTTAACTTCTCCTTTACTAATCTTCTGTTCTGTGTTACCGTTTGTGATCTTATTTTTTGTATCATGAAATGTTTCATTTTTGGGTGACTTTTCCTGTATTTCTCGTCAAATAACTTTGGAGCTGCTTTTTCATTAATTTGTTTGGCTTTCTCCTTTGCATAAATATTGTACCATATCAGATCTCTCTTTCTTTCATATGTCCATGTTTCTTTTTTATACCTTTCAAAAATCTCTAGGTTCTGTTTTTTATATTTTTGCACTTCATCGGTCACTTCTTTTCCCCAAAGCCCAAAATTTCAAGGACTAAACAATGTTTTTCATGGATCTGTTGTATTAATGAACACAACTTTACATTTGAAGCTTTAGACCATTTTTCTTCTGCAAGTATTTTATCTTTCTTCTAATTTCTCTCAATGTTTTTGAATATCTTCTAGTTGGAAATGCTGGCCTTCTTGTATAATAGTAACAATACATAATTTCTTTCTTATCTTTGGTACTCCAATCTTTATGACTCTTTATTGGCCTTTTAGATTTTGTGTTTACTGTGGAGTATTACTTCCTTCTACAATGGGGGCCATCCTCTCCCTAAGCTTGGCCAAACCCCATTATAGGAATGTTACCACATCTTGAGGATTCTATACTGACATTTCCCCAGTTATGACAGCATTGCACATACCAGGATTAGGCATTTTTTGTTCTGGGGCTTGTCCACCCAGCTGTCTTTTTTATTTTTAACCTACTTCTGTCCATGATATATGCTATATAAAATACAGTCTAAATATCAGTGCCTTCTTGATGAGATTTTGTAAAGACAAGATCCACCTTATGAAGGTACTCACCAAGACCTGAGGATGAATTCATTTCCAGCAATAGCACTATCCTTTGCTTGCTGATTTTCATTAATATGGGGACTAATTGTTGCATCATGCTATATATGTCAGGCTTAGTATCTCCAAGTCTTTTGGTTTCTAATACCATGATGGGAATGGACCCCATTCCTAAATCAAAGTATGATTATAGTTCATGAAATTAGTATTGTTTCAATCTTTGATGTTAGCCAAAAGTGCTCTTTGTAGCACCCGCAGTGTGCCCAGAACTGACTCCTTTTGCAATTCATACTAAGTTATATGTATTTAAATATGACTGTAATTTCTTTTTTTATTAAATGCTTTGTTCCTATTACTATTTGGAACTGTCTGAGTATTCTTCTTTCCATATTGCCCTCATTTCTGCCTGCAAGTCCTGGTATGTTATGACTTTTTGTTTCTGTGTATGCAAGACACTGGATGTAGCAATTTCAATGATCAATGCTACTTTTGTCTTCTTTTCGTGGACTATTATATCAGGTTTTCTCACATCTATGTTTTGAACTGCTGTTATGGGTGATCCCATGTGATATAAACCTCATCATTTTCTATAATTTTTTGTGGCACTTGTTTCTATTCCTTCTCAGCTACTTTAATATTGTAATGTTTGCACAATCCCCAATGCAAAAGACTTTGCTACATTATTATACCTTTCAGTATACAGACCCTCTGCCATTAGTGTATCACACCCAGATGTGCGGATGTTTACAATTCTGTTTATTTACAAAACCAACATTTGTTTGTTTCTACAACATGTTTAATGGATTTTGTAAACCAATATGTATATAGTCCACTATCCTGTGCCATTAATGTTAACATTTCATTTTTTGGTTTAAATCCATCTCTCCTTAAACCATTCCTTTGTCATATCCTGACTGACATGAGGTTGTTCCATGAGTTTTCTGTACTTGCAACTATATTTATGAATTTTCCACATTTCTTGCCTTTTTATCTGCTCCTTCTCCTTATATTCTTTCTTTTATTTCTTGGCATGTTCAGTTGCTGCCTGAGTTTTGTATTCTTCTAGTTTGATTTCCATTCCCACTTGACACTGTTATACTTCTATTAAACTAAGCAGTGAAGTCATCTTACACTTGTTTTCCTCATGTTTTTAAACTTTCACCATGTTTGGATCCTGTGTGGTCAGCAGATATGTATGCAGTCTTACAATTGCAGCTCTGCGCATGTAATCAGTTTTGAGGAAGCCTATACCTCCTTCAGAATGGAGAATATACAATACTGGTGTACAATGATTTTTGTATATAATTTGATAAGTGTGAAGCATGTTCTTGTTTTTTTGTCCTCTGATCAAATACCTTTTGGGACCATTCCATCACCCCAAAACTGTAAATCAAAACAGGAAAAGCAAATTGGTTTATAGCTTCTACTTTGTTCCTAAATTTCAGGGTTCTTTTAGTATTAATTTTAGCTTTCTAAAATATTTTTACTAAGTTTTGTTCACATTTGCTCATGCTTTATTGTTGATCCTTCATATTTTCCTAAATATCTATATTTCTTCCTTCTCAAGTTCCTTTATATCACATCGCTATCTCAGACTGATATTTTCTTAGTGCTGCAACTTTCCTGCTTTAAAGGTTGTTTTCGCACATTTATCAAGATCTGAGAAAGTTTTGGCCTCTTGTAGTCATATGTTAGCTGCACAAAATTTTTATATGCAAAGCTATATCCATTATCACACGGCAGTAATCTCCAGTTCTGCTGCACCACATACATTGTTTGTAAGTTTGTTAATAACTTTGCTTATTTTTAGTCAGGGGGAGGGCTAATGCATAAAACAAATGTGATAGGACTTGAGTTGAAAACTAGTTTTTTTCTGCTGTACTGTTTTCTGTCTTTTTGTTTCATGTTAAGGCTGATAAGAGTTTATAAGGTTCATCTCACTTCCTCATTTTTCAAATGAATTAATATGAGCCAGATAATAACTACAGAGATAAGGCTAAGTACTTTCTAAAGTCTTCTGAATTGACAAATCTTTTCAGAAATCTGGGCTCAATTTGGAAATTATTTGCAATGATCTTGAGGACTAAAATATCAATCCCAGAAGATTTGAGGAAACAGAAGCAGACTCAAAATTCCAGTTGCAAGGATCCCCACAGAACCTGATAAATAAAGGAAGTTCTAAGGCTCCAACTTTGTAAGAGAAAATATGTTCATAGGTTTACAGGCTTGTAATAGGTTAATGGCCACCAGGGTCTTTGCAATCCTAGCCATGCAACCCAATCCAGTGTTGTCCCTGAGTTCACTGGACACTTATATGATGTGGTATGTTATTAAAGAGGTAACTAAGGATTATGGAGGTTATGTTATTTGGGGATTAATTTACTTACTGTCAACCTCTGTTCATAAGAGACATGGGGCCAATCCAGGAGTGAATTTGTGATTTCCCATGCAGTGATCAAGGTTTCATTTGAATAAGGTCAGGGATGAATTCTGATTCATGTAGATGAGGAGTTTATTCCATAGCACAGGGATCCTTCTTTGAGACACATATTGGTCTCTGTAGTTTATTCTGTTTATATTGCAGGCAAAGCTCAAGTCCTTGGATCTAGTGTTTCTGTTGTTGTTTATCTTGTGGATTTGCAAGAGATCCATCAGATCTGGAACTAAGGTTGCCTTATATGGTAGGCATAGAGTACTTCTCCGTAACCTGTAGGAGAATGAGCACAAAGATAGTGCCTTAAGGTGATCTGTGTAGAACCCTATTCATACCCTGGATTCTTCTCTTTGAGAGCGTTTCAACTGTTGTAAGTGCCTGGTGCGGTATATGTCAAAGGGGGCTGTATTCAATGATGGGTCTGATAAGTGCTGAGAAGAGTGGTACTATAACTTTCTAGGACCTGGATGCCATACCCTTATTTATTAGTTGGGCAGTGTATAATGGTTTTCCTACTATACTGGCTGCATGTTGGTCAAAGGCCAGATTACTGTCTACATATGTTCCCAGATCCCTAACTATTGGGTCAACTTTTAAAGGGTGTTTTATCAATAGAGTAATTAGCTTGGGTGGATGATTTCCCAAAGGTCACTATAATTTATTTCTTTGCAATGAGTTTTAATCTGTAGCTTTGGCACCAATCATTAGTTTGTGTCAGACCTTTTTTTAGGATGTTGTTGTCGAGGGAAGAATCTATGATAGCTCCCAATTTACAGTCATCTGCGAACTTGGTGTGCCAGATGGCTTTGACATTAGCCTTTACTTCTGAGAAGTAGATGCCAAATAGGAGCAGGCCCAACATGGAGCTCTGGAGTACTCTTCTAGTGGCTGTTTTCTGATGGAGGTAGTCTCACTAATCCTGACTTCTTGGGTCCTATCTGTGAGCCAGCCATCCAGCAATCCAACGAGTTATGCAGGGATTTATACCTAATTCTGAGAGTTTGTCAATAACACCTAAAGTGGGCTACTGTATCAAACTCCTTGCCAGGTCAAGGTAGATGGTATGTACCATTTTCCCCTCACCCATAGCTTTGGTGATCCTCTTGAAGAGGTCTACTGGGTTGTTTGGGCAAGACCTTCCCTTAACAAATTCAAACTGGGTTCGGTCCAGTGTCTGTAGTTTGCTATTGTCTTTTCTGATCATTTCCATGAGAATTCATTGCATGGCTTTGCATATTAGTCTTGTCAGACTGATAGGTCTGTAATTCCTGGGGTCAGTGGATGGTCCACCCTTATGAAGAGGGATGACCTGGGAGGCTATCTTGACCTTGTTACTGGCCTTGTTAGATTTTATTAATCCTCTTAGTTTTTGTTAAGTTGAAGCAAGGAGCTCTTGTCTCTCTCAGAGTTCATTTCTGATTTTGGCCATGACTCTTTTTTTGTTATATACCTAGTTAAGGTGGGGATTCCAACACTGTTTTTTTTTTTTTTTTTTTTTTTTAGAGCTGGGCTTTCTTCTAGTAGGTACAGCAGCCTCAATGCAGCAGTTTACATGTTTGTGGAAAGTTCCTGTAAATAATTCTGCATAGGTAGCTATGATCTCGAGGTTTGTGGGAGCCATGAATTTTGACAAACTGTTGCTAAATAGGATATAGTTTGTTTTAGAACAGTTCCTACCTGTTATGAGTTTAGTTGTATTTTCCAAGTTGATTCTAATTTTGATGGAGACAGCTTTCCGGTCTGACCTCACCAAGGAGGACATTCCCAGGGGGCAGGCACAAATCTCCCATGTTGGTGAGTTCTAGTTCTAATATGTTTGATCCTCTAGTTTGAATGTGCACTATCTGGGCCAAAGTGTTTGTGTTGATAAAGTCCAGGAAACATTGTGTCTGTAATTAGGGGTAGTGTACTTTTCCCAATCTATGAAGGGGTAGTTAAAGTCTCAAATAAATAGGGAATTTGGTTGGATGGTAAATACGTTTATTAGTCTAGGTAACAGTTGCGAGCTTTGTGAGTCTTAGAAAGCGACCTGCAAATAGCCAAAACATGATAAGCAACTTTGTTTATGGAGACTTAGATGGGGATGAACTCTAGGGCATCATCCTGTTTAACCAATCTGGGGTTGTATTTTTTGCTAATGTAGATCAAGACACCCCCACCTTTATACCCTGTCTGTACTCCTGTTGGTCGAAATGTGTGGAAGACACTGTATCTTTCCTCTGTTGGAGTACTTTAAACCAAGTTTTGGTGGCAGCACAGATGTCACCAGAGTTAGGAGAGTTTGTAGGGAGTCGAGTTTCTTGTTTAGGCACCTATAACTGAAAATCCATGGGGAACAGGTGCAGACGTACCTCTCAACTATCCAAATTTTTGCAGAATGTCTAGATTTCTGCTCATATTTTTGGTCTGTTCCTCATAAAATTTCTATGTTTCTGGCATATTGCTGAAAAATTAAGTCATTAAATTAAATAATGACAGACATTCAAGTTTCAGACTTCACTACCTTCAGAAAATGCATACTAACACAAAATCTCTTCTAGGAACTTTCTCACTATATGGAATCTGTTCATATTTTTAGGCCTTTGTCCCCCCATCATTTTTGGATTTGTCCAGACTTCTAGTACTAACAGGTTTACAGGTATGGGTGAAGATCCTCATTGGCAAATCAAAGTGGTCTGTTTACCATGTCCTCCAATGCTGATGGCTACTGGATTCCATGGACTGATACCAGAAACTAAGCCAGTTATTAAAATAACCATGTAGCTTAACTAACTTTCAGAGGATTTCAGCAACTGAAGAAATAATTTACTGGCATGCATTTATGGGAAGTGACACAGTTTGGAGAGTTTTTTGATTTCCTTGAGTTAGTTCTATGGTGATCTCAGAAAACAGGTTTAGAGAAAGTTTCTCAGAATGCTTGTGATCCTTTAGAAGTTTAAAAAACACTACATGTGTTTTATTACCTTCCGAAATCTTCTCCAGGAAGTAACACAATAACCCTACTAAACCATGTATATATGCTAATATTGCCTGACTGACATCTTCAATTACCAGCTCTGTATGTTGTCTGTCAAAGACTATAGTATCTGTGCTAAAACATTACCTCTTGAGTGAGTTTGCATACTTCGCTCATAAGTAATCACAGACCAAACAAAAACACAGACTGGACATACATCCTTGGGATTATAAATTTCTAAAATTTACCTTTATAGTACCTGCTTTCCAATTGCATGAAGCATTTGAGGAATAATGATCTACTGCTTCAAGATGTATCATTAAGCAGTATTTTAAGTAACTGTCATGTATAACATACCTTTTTGCATCTACTGTTCATAATTTCTTACCTTTTTCATTGTTAGTCATTTTTAATTATTTTGTGTGATGCAACACCATTTTGAAATAAAAGCAACCGAGTGCAATGAACTTAGATTTCTGTTTATTCTCCATTCTAGACTAGGTACATATTAACCATAATCCTTTGTGCTTTATAAAAATTTCTGACTGTACTACTTATGTCCAAAGGCTGATGCTATCCTACCACTGCATAACTCTTGCGGAGAGCTTGCACTTATTTTTTGTCGTGTTAATATATGATTTTTGATATCTACCATTTCAAAACAAATCTCATTTCAACCTATTTATTAATAACAATGTGTTTTAAAAGAAGTTGCATTCAAATACTCTGATGGGTAAGAATTATACATGAAGAAGAATATCAAAGTTTTGTTAGATTTTCATCATTCATTTAGAAAAGTCATTTTTCAGTGTTGCTTAGAGTTTGCATATTATGGATTGTGACTGAGATGGTTGCATATGTAGTTAATGAGCATTAAAACTATTCAAAAATTTGATTGAATTCCCCACAATACTGATTTTTTTCAGGACAATAAATGCATATAGTTTGCTGTTCCTCTGTCTGGCATTAATTCAGAACAGTTCGGGAGACTGAATATAATTTTTTTCTAATACAAGAGTGCTATGTATCCAACATATTTTATTTTCTGAAGTTAGAAACAAAAATCATCTTGAGATTCATGCCATACCTTAATTTACAGTCTGCTTATGCATGCAGTTGTTTTTTTTTTATTGACACATTTTTCTACACAAATGTATCTAAAGCATTACATGTGTTAAAATACATATAATTTCTAACAACAGTCTTTTTAGCACTTCGAAGTAATGTAAATTGATAGATATGGCTGATGTAAGTGAAGCAGATGGCATTAAAACACATTTTAGATGCTACAAATAGTTTAAGTGTCACATTTAACACATGAGAGCACTTTGGACGATGTGATACATAAGAGTGCTGATTTTGCTTACTCTCCTCACAATTCTGTGTTAAGAATTTAAAATTCATTGAAAATAAATGAAGCAAATTTTTTTATTTCCTATGTAATGACGCAGTTTAGATGTTGATGTTTGCAGCTCATAAGGAATGAAAAGGCTTTCAGAAATGATGACTGTTATATGTTTTTATGTATTAATCCATAACATTTATGGCAATTTGATCCATTAAAATTGACTATTTTATTACTTAGGAGCAATGAACACATGAATAATGATGCAATCTACCTTCTTTAATTTTTGGTCTGGGCTCAGCAAAGTTGAATTTAAATGGGAGCAACAAGAAGAAGCAAAGTAAATTTCATTTGTTTTACTTGTAAAAGAAATGAATAAAAAAGATGTTTAACATTTGACTAAATTCTCATTCTTATTAGGAAAATGCATGAGGAAAAACAGAAAAAAAACAACTGTTTAGCTCTATTTCTCTTCCTTTAGATTAGGTATCACCTAAGATTGTTTCCTGTAAAAGGCAAAACAAGTCATAAGATATTGTTCTAATTTGGTAACATTTGTCATCATTTTAAGTGGAGGAAATCTGCATCACTATCAACAAATTCATCAAATTGCCTTAAAATGTAATCTTGTGTCTTAGATGTTTGTCTTTCTTCTTTCTTTTATTTACCAAATAAACCCACTAGCAATACAAGTTTATTTTCAGAGATAACTAAGGAACTCTATTACATGACATGTGCAGAGTCACGTAATTACTATGTGAAAATAAAAGGAACAGCTGAAGTTTGAATGTCTTCTATTAAATTGCATGTTCCAATACCTCCATGAAAAATATTTTGGTAATAAGGTATAGGATATTTGTTTTCTTATTTTTTATTGTTATAATAGCAGTAAAAGTCACTACTGGAATAGCATCCATTAATTATTTCTCCATATTTCATGCCCCTAAGTGTTACAAAGTAAAAGTTAAATACTGTAACTCTCAGATGACCAGTCTGCATTAAGCACTACATAACACGTCATCACGTACATTACTACTATTGGTTTATGCTAGAAAATATTCCACAAGCACAGATAGTTATCACCTGTCCAACAAGAGAGAGAAGATGGGGCAATCAAATCTCCATACCGGGTGCTTCCAAGACCTGGACATCACAGGCCAAAGAGCTATTTTCTACTACAGTGTTTGGAAGGAGATAACTCATCCACTTCACTTTCCACTTATGTTGTGATCCCCACGTGCATAGAAACTGTCCATTTATCACTGAAAAAGATATTTTTTTGTCTTGATATGTTTAGAATCTCAAGAAAAATATGGTGTACAAAATTCACATTCAAATATTTTCAGCATATGCAAGGCATACCACAGAACATATACAGGTTGCATGGAAGTAGACAAGAATACTTGGTCTGGAATGGGTGTGATAAAAAGGCAGGGCAGACCCACTGCATTCTTTTTTAACCCACTGCACACTTTTCTAATGCACACCTTTTGTAACCTACAACACAATTTTGCATTGCACACTTAAGTAACCCACTGCATAGTTTTGCAAGGGAAAGCCTAATGAATTTGCAATCATAACCCAAAAACGTTGCTAATGATGGATAGGTAGTCAACACATTAAACAGGTCAGGGTATATAGATCAATGCTAATACACATGTCCTGTCATGCCAACTATAAGTAGAAGGAATAGACTGTCCATGGTTGGTTCAGTATAGACAGTGGCACCAACATTCTTACCATTGTAACTAGCCCTCTGCTTCGACTTTGCAAGGCATGGCCTTATGATGAAAAAGCAATACCACCCATCTCAGCCCAGTCTGCTCAATCATATCCAAAACTGCTGCTATGTTACAGCACATCTGCACCATATGTATCTAGTCAATACAGATATCACAGTCTTAAAAGTAGCTCACAATGAAAGGAATCTTAACATAACATGATTTTTTAAAATGTGTTAACAAATAAAAATGGATCTCGGTAATAAACTATATAAATCATTGTTTTATCTAAACATTAAATAAAAGAGGCCAGTGGGTTATCTGGTCCCTAATTATCATAAATTCAAATGTGTTAAACTGAGAGGCTTAATTCTGAAGAAGACATTAAAAATATATGATGATGCCGAAGAACTCAACCAGCAGTCTGCAAAACCTATCATAGTATAAGCCATTGGAGAAAACAAACATAAAACATTGCATATGCTAGATCCCTTTTTTTTTCACCACACAACTTCCCAGTTAGAGCATCACTTGATTTTAACTTATCCTTGTGAGGCAGAGGGACCCAGTCTATGGCAAAAATTAAGATACGATTCATGGCAAATATTTGTTTCAAAAGTAGACCACAATCATTAATACTACAGCAATTAGCCAAATAGCACAAGATCTTCAGCAGCTATATAGTATGACATTGTAGTTTAACCATGCGAGGAATGCTCCATGGCAAATGTATCTCAATATATGCAAGATACACACAGATATCTTTAACCTTCTATTATACATCTCATTCTAAGGTCCGGGTTCACGAAGGCTTGCACAGAGTCTAAGAGTAGAGTAAAACTCCAGCAAGCCAACATGTCCGCCGAGCGATCCAGGAACAGCCTGCAGGGGCGTGCAACTGAGCTCTCTAAACTAGTCCTACATGGACAGGGCTGGGATATGCAAATTACCTCAATTGCAGGTGAAAGCCATGCAAATGAGGAAATCTTCGTTCCAGGAAACCCGAACCTGTCCGAGTAGGAGTAGTGTTATCTGCAGAAATGTACTCAGTTGATAACTGAGTACGGTTCTGCAAATAGCAAAACGGAGCTGTGTCATCAGTAAAAAAAGCATGCATTCACAGGAGGAAGCATGCCAATGGCCAAAAATACGGCCTTTGCCAATGTGAAGTGATGCAAATTAAAAATAAAAAAACTTTTTTTTATTAATCCCGATCTCCAGGGTTTAACTGTAGCGCAGTGCCGCGCAAATGCGCTGCATCCTAAAAAACATAAAATGAATAATTAAGATCCACAAATGTGGATTTCATAGCTAAAATGAATTTACAATGCAAGGGAATGGCAGGCTGAAGACAACATGGCCACCGAATAGAGGTTGCTAAGGGGGGAAGCTCAGTCGAAGAGATGTAACTAAGCATTAGTAGGCAATCCTATGCAAATGAGAGTTATGATAGTGAATCGCAAGTTCACATAGCAAATGAGCACAGTCAGTGGAGTGTAGGAGTAGGATAAGGGGAGTAACAGAGTAGAAGATAGGTGACATCACGAGGGGGATATGTATGAAAGGAGTGCAGCTCATTGTAGCAGAGTGACATGTGTCACCTTACATTTACATAATAGTGAAAGAGGTGTGTCAACAGGTAGGCCAGGTAAAGTCAAGAAATCAAAGGTGTATGCTGTGGATAACACCAAAGTTTCTTGCTGAGCGTGCATGCGTGTGTTTGTGCGCCAGTAAACCCAAGTAAGGCAGTATGCATGCGTGTAAGCATGTGTGCGCTCGTGTAGGCTTGAGTAAGCATATTTAAGGCTGTGTAAACAGTTGTAAGAGCGTTTGCACTGGTGTGTGCACATTTTAACAAGAATAAGCAAGTGGTAGTCTGTGTAAGCATGTGTGCACTGGTGTGCACGTGTTTGGGCGGCACTGCCCCCTGAGGAAACGGAAAGGGAAAAGGAAGCACAACAAATAGTAGGAAGTTAACCAGGGAGTACTAGCAGAGCTAGCAGGTGGAAACAATCAGAATCAGCCAATTACACAGGCATTACCCTAGCCCAGCCCAGCCCAGCACTTAAAACTCAGCAAAAAACATTCCAGTATGTTTTTCTCAGACACACTGCAACACTGCAGTAAGCTAATAGAAGGGAAAACTGAAAAAGCTTTACTGAGACAAAGAAATGTTAGGGGCTGCCATTGCTGTCATAAGGCGACATATGCAACATGCTGAGGGTGGTGACAATGCAAATGCTGCTGAGCAACCCACAGTGAGGAGACGGAGAAGAGTATACAGACCCAGGGTAACCTACCAGGGGCTACATGAGCTGGAGATAGTGGAGTGCTATTGAGTGGACAGAGAGCTCCTGCAGCAAATTGTTGAGTTGTGCAGGCCACGCCTCACACACAGAACCAACAGAGGGGAACCCATCCCAGTGGAAACCAAGGTATGTGTTGGCCTACAAATATTAGCAACAGGTACCTTCCAGAGACCAACTGGTGATATGGCAGGGATTTCACAGGCATCAGCATCTAGGGTACTGCACCAATTCCTGAATGCCATGGCAACACATGTCGGTGATCATGTATATTTCCCCCAATTTCCGTGAGGTATTGGCCAGCAATATGCGTCTCTTCCAGCAAATAGCAGAATACCCTGAGGTAGTGGGTGCAATAGACTGCATGCACATTTGCATCAAAGCACCAGCCGGTGAGCGGGGTAGGGTCTACTATAACCGCAAGGGTTACCCCTCCATCAACTGCCAGGTCATGTGTGATGCACAGGGCATAATAATGAATGTGTGTGCTGGCTGCCCTGGAAGCTACCATGACTCCCATATCTGGCATCTGACACAGCTGTACCAGACATTTGCCAGTGGGGACATCCCTCATGGTCACCTAGTGGGGGATGCTGGATATGCACTTGAGCCTTGGCTGATGACACCCATCAGAAATGCACACACACCTGAACAGGAATGCCATAATGAGCATACGCACAAACACGAAATGTAATCGAGCGTCTGTTTGGGCTGCTCAAGTCATGGTTCCGGTGCCTGGACACATCTGCTGGAGCCTTGCAGTACTCACCAACTACATGTACCCGAATAGTCATGGTATGTGCTATGCTACACAATATGATCCTGCAAAAACTGCTGCAGCAGGAGCAGCATAGGGTCAGGCACAACAGCCCCCACCATTGCCAAGGCCATCACAGGCAGACCGTGACTTAGAGGAGGAACAACCTGAGCCTGCCCCAGTAGGCAGAAGGAGGCGTGCCCAGTATGCTTTGGCCTTGGCAAAGAGGCAACGCATAGCATACACACTGGCTCAGTAGGAACCCTGGAAATGATACCTCTCTCAAAATCGCACATATAGTAAAAGCGATGCCTAACCTGACACTACCTGTTAACAAACATGTATAGGGAGTGTAAAATGTGCATCCGACATAGGCAGCCCTGCAGCACCACCTGAGGCATGATTGTTATGTGTTAAGCAATATAAAGCACTGCTAAACAGCTCTCACCACTATTTAGTATATGTGAACAAAAGTGCACACACTAAGTAGCACAACTACAGGCAATGTTCAGCAATATTGTGCACTGTCCAGCAATGTTGGGCAACATTGAGCAATGTTGTGCAAGTCTGGTCAAATGTGGGTATAGTTCATCAAAAGCAGGTTAACATGTTCATATTTGCTACACTTTTCTTGAAGCAGTCTGTTCTGCCATGTATGAAAATATGAGCCAGTGACAGTCCTCAAACCCAGGATACAGTGCACTACAGTCAGAGAACAGAACCACTAAACCATGACAGTATGTCAATGGTCAGCTTGCATGAAAAAATGTTGATAAGTCAATGCTAAGTATCTAATGGAAACCTTGCATCCATAGCATAATCCTTGTTGAGTCAAGACACAAAGGTGAGGCCTGCAGTAATAATAGAACCTGATATTCAACACACATATAGTATAAATGTTAACATTGGTAATGTTCACACGCATCAACAAACATCGTGGACCTCAGACAGCAACATACTGCAAGATCACATTGGGCATGCTCACACACTTGAAACTATGAGACAAATGTCAGGCAACAAAACACTGAAAGTCTGAACTGTGCATGCTCACACACTTAGGTAAAGTTTGAGTACAGCAGTGGGCCACACATATCCCACAGTTGCAAGTGTCAACCCAGGAACCTCACACTATTCACCAATCCACCATGTGCACACAGTGATATGACAACAGACACAATATAAAATAGTGAAATACTGTCACAATAAAATATGTAATGCAGAAACCTAGGTTGTTCATAGGAAATGGTAAAGCAAAGAAGAAACAAAACCTGCAATTAGTACCATCACTGAACAATGTGCATCCTGAACATTAGCATAGGTTCAGAGGATGACACTAGGACACTAGGCTATCTGCCCTAGGGTATGTAGAAGCCTAGCCACAGTGTGTTTGTAGTCTGCAATCACGCTAGATCAGTAGACTGTGCCTGTCAATAGTAGGTCACACAAGATATCTCACATATGTTCATGTCATTCTGCCTCTGTCTTGCAAGGACCCATAACATATCCCAGGGCTAAACATATGATCACCCGTCCACCTGTGAAGATGTCACCTGTAGGTGTTCAGCGTGGGTCTGTGCATATGTGGTACTGTGATCACATTCCCGAGTGAGTGGAGCCTCTGTGATGGTAATATGCCCCTCCAGCATGTCATATTAACATCATTGCTCATGTACCTGTCCCTGGAGCATGTAGCTGTAAGGGACTTTGATATCCTCATGTGGAGCCTGTCCATCAATGCTGTGATGGACATGGCATCAAAGAAAAGACACAGACTGCATCCAAGTAGGCAGTAAGCAACTGAGGAGAGCTGGGGTCACCATAGCCAAACTGTGCATACCATCTGTGTGAGTTCCTAGATCCACATGGTATGTAAATCAGTGTACATTCCAGTTGCTGCAGGTGTTGGATAAGGTACATCCGAAATGGGCCATTGTATCCAAGCATGTGCCAGATAACTACAGGGTCAGAATGACCCCACCTGATCTGGATGTAAAACTGTATGGGATAAGGTTGCCTAAATAGGTGTGTCCAACAACATTGGCAACATGAATGTCAAAGGCAAGAGTACTAAGTATTCATGTCCACAAATCACAAACCACGCACACTGTACGTGATGTATCATCACCTATGTGGTAATGTGTGTGCACGATGTTGCTACCAAAGGTGATGACTATGCATCTAAAGTAAGGTAGCTGTAGGCCATGGCTCTGGCACCAGTCAGCCATCTCTGTGAGACCCTTTCTGAGGATGCCTGTGCCAGCTGTTGAGTCAAATATGGCACACAGTTTGCAGCCATCTGCAAACATGGTCATCCATATCCCCCCTGTGTTAACCAGTATGTATCAGAAATATATACAGAACAAGAGAGGTCCCAGGACTGAGCCCTGTGGGATGCCATGTGTAACTGGTGTATAGTCAGACATGGCACCTGCAATACTGACCATGTGTGTGCTATCCATGATCCAGTTAGCAGTCCAGATTGTGACATATGTGTAGATATTGAATCTGGTGATCTAATGTGTAAAGGCCAAGTGGGGTATTGTGTAGAAGTGGTGTGCAAGCTCCAGGTAGGCTGTGTGGACAACCCTGTATACATCTAAGGACCTGTTAACTGTTAAAAGACATCAAACATCTGCAAGAGGCAAGATATGCCCAAAACAACACATAGGATCCAGTGTCTGTAGGTTCACAATGTGTATGTGTATGTGTTCCATGATGGTACACTCCATAGCATAGCAGACCAGGATAGTTAGGCATATATTGTGATAATGTCCAGGGTCCCTTGTGGCACCAGCACTGTGTAGCGGGTACACCGTAGCTGTACGCCATTCCATGGGTACACATCCTGTAGTAACTGTGATATTGAACAGTGACATAATGTGAGTGTGAAGTTTGTCATGAATCTCGTGTATGCCACAGTCTGGGACACTATCTGGTCCCACTGATGCTGTGTTGTCTATTATGGAGAGGGCAGCACACACATGTTCATCTGTGATGACAGGGAGGCTACATCCTGTTGTGATGGACATGTGCACTGCAGGGGGTATGGTGGGGAAACATTCCCACTGAACCTGTTGTCCAGGATGTTCGCAATGTCAGTGGGTTCACTGTATCATTTGTAATTATACATTAACTCACAACATATCTGTGAGTTCCCACACAGGTCCCTGACTTAACTAAATAAGGCCTTGTGATTGTCCACAGTGTCTGTTGCAAGTGTCCGTTAGAAGTGGGCCTTAGATGAATCAACAACTCATCATAGCTATACCACAGTACTGATCAGAGATGCCTTCCAGATTGTGATTGTGCTCCATAATGTAGTGGCCTCCTCCTGTCCAAGTACAGCTCAGTAATGGCCGAGGTCCAGTAGACAGGTCCCCTGCCTTTGGAGGAGTGAGTCTTGTAGTTATCTGGGATAGCATGATCCATGAATTCCAGTAGTTGTCCATAGAATGTGCTTGTAAAATATGTTGTTGTCTGAGCCATAATTAACACTGCCCCAGGGTCATTGAGGATTCCACCTCAGTTTGTACAAGCGTGATGTTTTCTCATGAGAAGTATGTCACTGAGATCAAATAGGATGTGTGTGTGTATGGGATATGTATGTCTAGTGAGATGAATGTATGTTCCGACCTTAACAATTACAGGTATACCTCTGTTGTGGAACATAGAGTCCCCATGTGTGTGATGATCAGATACCACATGTATAACCCCCTGTGGGTGTGGTGACCAGGTCTGCCCTAGCATTTGAGTGTAACAATCTTAGCAACTGTTGTGTGAGGGTGTCACTGCATGAGTAGTATACCCAGTCAATGTTTGTGTATTTGAAGTCACACAATATAATGGTGTTTGGTGAGACCTTCACATTCCTCAGTGTTCCCAGGAATAACGACTGTTGTGCCCATATTTGGGAGTGTGGTCTGTAACAGTCTATAAACTGAAAAGCAGTTTTGAACACTCTCAGTTGCACATATACGTTCCCCAATGCTTTGTGTACTGCTACCAACCAGGAGGTCTGTGTATGAATGATGTATATGGAATCCCCCCCTATTGTTGTTGTCCAGACCGAGTCCTGTGTCTGAAAATCATGGTATGATGTAAAACTTGTTAGTGCTACTGTGCTTTTATGAGCCTGAACCAGGTGTTTGTTACTGCACATATATCGACAGATACCATACTGATGTGAGTCCTGAGTGCATGCATTCTGAGTTGAGCACCATCACTCTCCGTTTCCTGTACCCTGTAATGTCTATGGCTGTAGTTATGTCATCTGACCCTCACCTCAAACAGCCACTATGTGTGTGTCAAGAGCCTAAGGCAGTCTGTGAAAGCCTAGGGGTGACAGCTGCATGGTGTCCATAGCGAATGTACATGGCATGTTGAGCATGTAATCCCAGGCTGACAGACACTGGATCCCCTGTGAATGACAACAATATATTAGGCAACTGTTAAAACTGATCATGTCATCTGTATACTGTGACATAGTACTTGGTGAGGGTAAGATGCTACACAAGGTCAGGGTCATACTGTCCTGACCTACATGATCAGAGAGCCCCTCCATGTCTCTTGTCATGTAGTCCAAGGAGAAACGTCTGAGGGTCTACACACCATAATGCTCAATGATGGAGCCATATTTGTACTTGCATTGGACTGACAACAGTTCATGTGTCATGTGACATATCCTGGCACCCGGCACACAGCACAAAGTGACCTTCACCTTGTTCAGCCTGGTGAGTGGGATGTCAGTGTGACCAACAATTACGCTAACCTAATACAGTTGTATGAGGTGTGTTGTGTAGGCCTAAGGGCAGTGACTGTGTGGCACAATGACTTTGTGAACTATGTAATGATATGTGTGTATGGTTGTGTGTTAGCAGTCATTTGTGTGTCTGCTTTGTATGTCTCAGCTGCTTAGGCAGAGTACAATTAGATGCTCCAAGTATGTCATTGTGTGTCAATGTATACAGTTTGTTGTTGTCATAGGTGCATGTGTGACTGTATTTGTGGTGTGTGTGGTTACCTTCACCACCCAATAGACTGTGCCAGTCATGGCTTGGGAGAGCTCAGCCACCTGTCCGTCTATACAGTTGCACCTCTCACAGATATCTGAGTTTGTTGGTAGTAGGACAGTGTTATCTGTGTACATAAGGCAGTTGTAACAATACGTCAGAATTCCAATATGCACCAGCTATACTGGAGAGTACACACAAAACCGATCTTTGGACATGCCAGGATATGATGATGACATACACTGTCGACTGATCACAAAGGATCAGTAGTGTGTTAAGTGTGTAAAAGAGTATAACAGGGTTTTAGTGTTCAGGTTTGTTGTTTCTGTGGAAAGATAATCTGCAAAGGAGTACAGACAGAAACATTACACCTCCTTTAGCTAGGTGAGAAATATCGATGTACAGTCATATATGTCCTCAGTCAGGGTCAACTGTACCTGACTGACAATGTCAACATCCTGTCAGACAGGCCCATACATACATACATACCCACCTGCCAGTGACAAAAGGCCATAACATCATACCAGGAGATATCACATGTAAAATGTGTAAACTGGTCCCCACAATGCCAAATGAATCCCATCACGTGGATAACAATGTTTCCCCATATGTGTCATAAGTGAACGACAGGACAAACAGACACTGCACCCGAACAGTCTGTTGAGCCTCACACTCTCTATAGGATCTTACACTGTTGAATGTGTTACAGCAACATGTGGCACACCCCACAAGTTGTGGTGCACAACACACCATGGGAACTATATTCTTATAAGCCTACGAAGTCCGAAATGCTAGTCCATGGAGTCCATCATGATTGCAGTCAGGAACAGAGATATTGTAAAGCGACAAATACACAACACAAACGTCTGTGGTATGTTAATGAGCACATCAAGTTCCCCAAACCTGCTAGATATCTTGCAAGGCAGCCACCCAAGACAAACATCACTGACAGGAGCAACACAGGTCCCACTTAGACCTTGAATAGCCCTTTACCAACATCACAATCACATGTGGTATCCACAAAACCTACAATCCGTGCATGAATATGTATTGTCATATGAAGGAATGGTAATATGTCCACAGATAGATCACACCAGGTATGAATTGTGTATTCCTGTTCAAGATGTTCACACCTGCTGACCCACAAGGTTCACTTGTGGGATTGCATAACACTACATGCACACACATAACCATGTCCTGTCTGATGTCAGCAACCAACAAACATAGCATGTGAATAGAGACCACACAGTAAAGCATGTAGCATGTCGTGTCAATGCGTATCTCACTAGTATCATAACAGATTTAGCTAGGGGTTTGAATCCTGCAATTGTTGAGTGGGTGTGTGTGTGTGTGTGTGTGTGTGTCAGATTGGCTATGAGAAGAGTGGCCTTTTTGGAGACTGCGGAAACACATTAGGAGTGTTGAATACCTCTTTGCCAAGTGTGATGATGTCAGCATCCTACAAATAGAGCTTTGGAAAAGAATGCTCCCAGTAAAGCAAATAGAATGTCGTGTTAATGCGTATCTCACTAGTGTCATAACATAGTCAGTTAGGGGTTTGAATCCTGCAAATGCCAAGCATGTGTGGGTGGGGGGTGGTGTGTATGTGTGTGATTTCCTTTGTGAGGAGTGGCCTTTTTGGAGACTGTGGAAACACATTTTAAAAGAGGTACATCCCTCTTTGTAAAGTCTGATGATGTCAGCATCCTGCAAATATTCAAGGAGAACAAAAACCACCCAGTAATGCATATAGTGTGCCATGTTAATGCGTATCTCTCCAGTAGCATAACATAGTTAGGTAGGGGTTTGAATCCTGCAAATGCTGAGTGTGAATGTGTGTGTGTGAGACTGCCATTGAGAGGAGTGGCCTTTTTGGAGACTGTGGAAATACATTAGGAGTGGTGAATACCTCTTTGCCAAGTGTGATGATGTCAGCATCCTACAAGTAGAGCTTTGGAAAAGAAAGCTCCCAGTAAAGCAAATAGCACGTCGTGTTAATGTGTATCTCATTAGTGTCATAACATAGTAAGGTAGGGGTTTGAGTCCTGCAAATGCTGAGCATGTGCGTGTGTGTGCCACAGGTGGTCAGTGTGGGTTTTGCTTTCACTACGGTATGACATATGTTTCAAACAGTATGTGCATTGCACACATCGGGTATCTGTGTGTCAAATAGCTTTGTGTACATGTGACCTCAATCAGTATATAGGTTTGAAGCCTGCATACTACATGAATACATTTGTAACCTTCAACAGATTGTGCCGCTGCTTCTCAGATCATAGGCCACATATGTATGTCTGCGTCAAGACCGGCCAAGGTAGTGATCTGTGGCCAAGGACATCCCTGCCACACACATCCATGACACATACTGTAGAGTACTGTGAGTGAGGGTAATTGCTGGGTTATATGTCAGACATGTTCATACACAACAATGACTGGCAATAATGGACAGTCATGATAGGTGTGCACCAGCCCTGTGGATATGCATGCAGGCCCCTAATGTGTTATGTGAAACACCAAGGGATCCCACAATACCTATGGATATGTGGATACCAAGGGACAGATAACAACATGTGTCTGTCTGTACACATTGGTAACCAACATACATGTTCAGGGCTACCACCTATGTGGTACTGTTGGGATAGTATGTATAGTAAATGTGGATGACCATGCCATAGACAGCGTACTGCTATACAGCATGTATTGGACAACAGGTATCTGTCTGTATGATACCGTTGTGTAGGATATGCATCCCATCCGGGGAATGCAGTGCAGGCCAATGCATGCATTACCAGATGTGGATGGACATATCCCTAGTATGTTTGCATGTACCAAAGAGGGCTTTATGCCACACAGGTGTGGTCCCAGGAACGTGTGGCGGTCAATACCACTGGTTACTGTCATAGTATAGTACTGGAAGGATCCAACTGTTACTGAGTTCCCTACAACTGTGAGTCATTTGTCAGGACATCATCTAATGATTGGTTATAGTCATGCTGTTGAGGTGGTGTATACTGCCAGACTGCAGATCATTGACAGATATCAACGGTATCACCCACAGCATAGTGTCAACCCATGTCATACACACATGTGTACCCATGTTAGTACATATCTGTAGTAGAATGCATACTGGCCATCGAATGATACCATGAGATGTTAACAATGTGTAGAACAGGGTATGTCGCACATCCCACGTGTCCACTATGCACGCAAATGCAGGCAGTGCGCACACACCATGTTCACAGATGTACACCTGCTAATTTGTAATGCACACATCACACACGTACTTTACACTCACTAACACATGCTGTCAACACTGTACACTTCATCCAAGTGGCACATGGGTGGACAATACATACTCAGACCTAACACTGGTGTAAACAATGCTACAATGACTATCAGAGCTGTGATGCATAATGCCTGCTCAGATATACCTACAAGGATATCAGTACACCTTCCTGTTGGCAACTTGCTACTATTGCTACACTGCTATTATGTCACCCTGTGTATCAGAACCATGTTAGCCTATTCCTGCATCAATGTGACAGATGACAGGAGGTCGCACAGGTGTCATCATATGCACAGGGTGTGTTGTAGGTTTGCCAGTGCCCGACATTGACCCATCCAATCGGCATGTCTGTGTGTGTGTGTGTGTGTGTGTGAGTGTGTGTGTGTGTGTGTGTGTGTGTGTGTGTGTGTGTGTGTGTGTGTGTGTGTGTGTGTGTGTGTGTGTGTGTGTGTGTGTGTGTGTGTGTGTGAGGGACAACAGTACTGCATGGGCCAATGTTGATGTAATGTGTGCGTGTATGTGTGAGCCCTAGTTGTATGGTAAATGTGTGTGTGTCTGCATGCACACAACTCCACCATGTGGCTGCCATATACAGGCAGTTGTGGGACAGCCACAGACTGTACCTGCTTGGCTATACAGATCACTGTCTCTGGCCACGGACACCATACCTGTGCCTAGCAGGGGTGCTACAGGCAGTATCAGGTACCAACCCTGACTGGGTGCTGTCATCAGAGGCAGAAGTATGATGGCAGGACCCATGTCCCTGCTGGGAGTGGCCAGCACCATGTGCATGTGGTCTAGTAGGACGGTCAATGGACAGGCCGGCCCCAGCATACTGGTATTGCCACTACGGGAGCGGCTGTGATCTGTGGTCCATCCGCGACGAATGCCAGCTGATGCTGTTGCTGGCATGCATCTGCGTTGGCCTCTCATCCTTCCTGCATGGTCCTGGCACATGGCTAACACATTGTGGAGGGCATCTAATGTCTCCCTCCAACGGCTATCAATGACCTCGGTGTAATTCCGGATGGCACCGGCAAGGTCACGGTTGCTGTCATTGATAGCAGTGTAATGGGCCCTCTACACCCTTAGTCCCTGTCTGGTGTACCATTCCATATGTGCCTGTGCCTGCATTTCAGCCTAGAACATAGTGGAAGTTGTAATACCTCCGGGGGCACGTCTGCCAGGGGCAGTACAACCAGTGGAGCTCCCCCGAGAACCCCTGGACATCCGCCTAAGTGGTACCATTCTGGTAATCCGGCTATGGCTGCTGTGAGGGGATGCACGTGCCATAGGTACCACACTCTCCTGGTCAATGCCAACTTTATGTTGTCCCTCAGCTACGGCCATTGGTGACGAGGGATGTATTGGCAGTATGAGTGTGCACATAGATGGGGTTGACCGCTGTGTACTGTCGATTGGTGGACCAATGACAGACTCTGTCAGACCTTCCTGTGCCACAATACATGTCTCATCATCTCCACTATTAGTGGCGGTGACATCAGGTTCCCTGCTACACTCAGCTATGCCTAACAAAGCACCTGTGGAAGGAAGACAGGAAATGCACTTTACAATCTGTACATGATGTTAGCAGACATGCACACATGCACACATGAACACATGCACACATGCACACATGCATACATGAACACATGCACACATGCACACATGAATGCATGTACGCATGCACACATGCACACATGCACACATGAACACATGCACACATATGCACATGCACACATGAACACATGCACACATGCACAGAAATACACTGCTCACCACAGCACATACACACACACACCAGCAATCCAACACATACACAATAGTGGGTGATGGTGGGTGACAGTATCTCAAGGCAAACAGTCATCACACACATGTCAGCAAGCAGACCATATGTTGCTCAACACCATGCAGTGCAAGTGTAGACAGCCCTTTCTAATGACATTATACATGGCTTTGATGCATGTGTGTAGTTGTGCAGTGATTGGCTACACCCTGGAACACAATGTGTACATGGACACTACATTGCTGTGCAAGTATCATCTGCTCTGCAATGTCATATGCACCATCACTCAATAGTATACATACCATGGCTGCATGTGTCATCTGTGTGACACATAGATTGACATGTGTGATGACAGTGTCTGTGTCCATATCACATAATAGTGGGCACGGGTGTAGCAAATACATGCAATGTACAGACATGGGATGAGTGGTGCATGTAGACATGAAGGAATCCCAATGCACGACATGGACATTGCACAGTGGTTATGGGGCATGTGGGACATATTGCAGATATGTTGTTGCCAGCCATGACATGGCATGCTACACGACTGCAACATTAAACACCACACATACCCAATGTGTGTCATGTGACCTATACACCCAATAGCATTCCAGGACATATATGTGACACTTTGTACAGATGGCGGCTGTTGTGCAAAGTGTGTATACTAGTATATGTAAGCACACACACAACATGCTATGCATGGTGCATATAGGTGCATATGTTTGCACACATAGAACAATCAGGTGCACAGCAAAGACTGCTATGTGTAGCACTGTGGTCACTGTAACTGGATGGGGTGTAGTATCATGTGCCATCATCATCATCATGCATCTTGTGGTCACTCACGGCTACTACTGTGTGACAGACCACCGCCTAGCATGCTGTACCTGAACTGCAGTGCCGTGGATACATTCACTATTACACAGCCACTTTGTACATGGGTGTATGAGGTGCCCACTAGGGAGCATTGCCTAACATGACTTTGTTATGCATTGAAGACTGTTGCAGAGCCCCATGATAGGCCTCTACCCCTGAGGTACAAAAACTGATAAATTCAAAAAAATTAAAATTTGCTGTTTAATTAAGTAATTAATCAATTATGTAATTTATGACATCAGAAAATCTTGTACTATTTAAGCAATGCATTGAGATGGCTATTTTATCTGAAGAAGTTTACAATTTGCCAGTAAATGAAAGCGCTAATTTTTTCAAGCAGTTGCCAGTGTGGTTTGTCTTTGTTTTTTTGAATTTATCAGTTTTTGTATTTTTCTTGTGGAGTTGTTTTATGGAAGGCATTTCCAGCACTGCTTCGCAACTGTTATTTGAAAATTTTCCAGCCTTAGGACCATCATCTGCCACTAGTGTATTTGCATCAACTTGTGGGTCTATGGAGAAAACACAAACAACTATCAGCCCTAATGGAGGGGGCAGGACTATTCCAGGTCTGAGTATCAACCCAGGGACTGATGTTAACTTGACTATTTCGGACTCTGGTACCTCTAGTGAGACATCTGCAATGGGCAAACTCACAGCCCTTTTGGAACTCTTAACACAGCGTGTTGACAGACTAGCACATCAAGTTGCGACGAGTCTGGCTTACAGTGATGTCAGCGCCAGTTCTTTGCGAGCCCCTAACTGCCCTTTGCGAGCGTCTAACAGCACTTTACATCCTGAGAATAATGGAGCTCCATCGAGTTGCAGTAACCAGGTTCCATTGCATGGTTTGAGTAACGAGACTCGTTCGTCACAAGAAAACACTATTTCTAACTCTTTTCCTTGTCAGGGTAACAACAACGGAGCGACGCCAAAAACTTTACAGAACCCTGTACAAACCAGTTCTACAGGGTTAAACATGGGTGCCAGCAGCGTTAATGGTGAAAATACAGTTTGTAGCAATTCACCTCGCCCTGCTGTAAGTACTTTTCATGGTCTACCCAGTTTAACTGACTGGCTTAAAGAGCCAGAGAACTTTATTAATGTGCAGTATAATACTTTGAATAATGAAACAAATGCACGAGTAGCTTTAGACAATAATTCTGTTGACATTTGCAGTAAGTTAAAGCTTTATGATGCAAAACTATTCAAGTATAAAAAATTGCAGATTGAAGTTCAATATTTAGTCGAGTGTACTAGGAGAAAACATGTACCGAAGGGGCTTAGGCAATGGAAGTACCCCATGGGTGTTATTATCAATTCTACATTTTATAAAACTTTAACCTATATGTTTGACAAACATAGTATTGAATATATTGAATGTTTGATCATGTATTACAATGAACAAATTGATTTTTTTAAAAAAGGAACTTGCAGAACTTGATAGTATCATTAGGAATGATTCTGATTTTCCTAGGTACAGGTTTGATTTTTTAAGAATATTTTCAAGTATGGAAAATGTCTTGGTGAAGTTACAAGACAATAAGAGAAAGAAATTAAAAAGGGACCAAGATGTTTATGAGAAGGGTTCCCCCTACCCACCACCACCAACAGTGGGGAAAAATAGACCAAAATTGAATACTAATTTGAGTAATGTCACATTTTGTGATAATGTAACTGGAGGCACCATTGATAATTCAGCCCAAAATGATAATTCTGCCCCAGTTATTAGGAGAAGTGAATGTATTGCCAGTAAATCCAGAAAGTCATCTTCTAACAACCACTACAATGATGATGATGACTTTTTTGAAGAGGAGGGGGGTTTTCAGATACCTTCAAAGACTGCCCAGAACCGACAACAATACCAGAACAGGAAACAGGGTCAATGGAAGAAGAGGAAGAACAACAGAAGGAAACGTTAAATCCTGAATTGGTTTCAGGAATTAACAATACACCTTCTGTTTTATTTAATTCTACAGGAGATTTCAGAATTTTCAATTACTCTTCTTTTACACCTGAGGTATGTTTAATAGATGTTTTAGCTAAAGGCTTAACATTTGTTCCTTCTACCCATTTTAAAGTAGAAAGGGCATTAGTGGATTTAAAAATCTTTACAAGGAAGTTGAATCTGAATTCATTATTTAATAATCAGTGTACCACCAATCCTTGCACTGATTTGAGATTTGCAAGTGTATTCAATCCTATATTGCACCCCACCCTGGCTTTGTTTGAGAAAGTCTGTGAAAATGATATCAGAAACTTAGCTGAAGCCCCTTTTAAGTTCAGTGACACCAATTTAACTAGGGAAGAAAGGGATGCTCTTGAGAGTTTAAAGTTTGCTGATGTTAGAATAATGAAACCAGACAAGGGAGGGGGCTTGGTTTTCATGAATAAAGTAGATTATTTAACTAGTATGAGTGAATTATTGGAGACTGATTCCTATTCAGAAGTATCTTTGAATGAGATGAATGGGGCAATACGTAAAGTTTCTGGATTCATCAGAGACTTATTCATTGATGGTCATATTGATATGGATACCTTTAGATACTTAGAAATTTCTTTTCCCCTGACTCCATGCCTGTTCGGACTACCGAAAATCCATAAAAATATCCAAAAACCTCCCTTTCGACCTATTATAGATGGTCACCAATCAATTACTTTTGGTTGTGCGAAGTTCATTGATACTAGGCTACAAAGAGTTTTGAAAAGTGAACATCAAGTCTGTAAAGATTCATGGGCCTTTTTGAAAGCCATTAATAGAATACCTTTTGATAACAGTAACAACTTTCTAACCATTGATGTCTGTGACCTGTACACATCCATACCCCATGATATTGGATGTGATTGGGTTAGAGATTTCCTAATGCATAAACAAATGGACCATCAGGAAATAGAAAATATCATATACTTGTTGGATGTGGTACTGAAAAATAATTACTTCCTTTTTAACAACAAGATTTATTTACAGAAATCCGGTGTGGCGATGGGTTCACCGTGTGGGGCCACTTTTGCCAATGTAGTAATGGCCTTTTGGGAGAACCAATTCTTATTTACGGAGCCTGTTTTCATTCAAAATGCAGTCTGGTACACCAGATATTTGGATGATATTTTCATCCTATGGAAGGGTGATAAAACTTCAGCCGGGTCTCTAATTAAATCTGTTGGGGACAAGACTAATTTTCTAAAATTCACTTGGGAATTCAGTTATGAGGATATCTCTTTTCTGGATGTCTCTTTGAGGAAGGATTTGTGTTCCAAATATATAAAATCTAGAATATTTAGGAAATCAACATATTCAAATTCCTTCCTCCATTTTTCGAGTTGCCACCCTTACCATCAGAAGAGGGGTATAGTAAAGGGGCAACTCGTAAGAGCATCCAGAATGACTAGTTTGGATTCTGAATTTCATGATGAATGTGAAATTTTGAAGGGGATGTTTAGTAAAAAAAAATATCCAGAGAATTTACTGAATGGGCTGATACAGGAAGTCACCAGGAAAAAGGCATAATGGTGATTTCCCCCCCTTTTATCCATTAATAAATCAAATCCTAGTGTGGTACTCAATATGAATGAGCATGTAGGCTTTGATTTAAGTACCTATAGTATAATACATAATGAGGAAAAAAGGACTGAACCTGAAAGCTTACTTTCCAATTTTATTACCACCTTTTTTCAGGATGTGGGAAGTCTGAAACACATTTTTAAGAAAAACTGGTCTTTCTTACTTAATGATGTTGACATTAATAAAATCATTGCACCGGAACCAAAATTCACCTATAGACAGGGCTTGAATTTGAAGGGAATACTAGAGCAAGGAAGTAGACACATTTACAAACCCCATTGTGGAATGCATAAGTGTGAATGTTGTTCCTGGTGCAAATATATTAAGACTGTTAGTTCCATTTCAATACGGAAATGTAGGATTTTTATTAATAACAAATTCAACTGTAACTCTAAGGGGGTTATTTATCTAGGAATATGTGCCATATGTACATCATTTTACGTAGGTAAAACTGATAGATGTTTCAAACACCGAGTGCATGAACACATTTACGCCATTAATAAGCAGAACTCTTGTAATGCTTTGGCTAGACATGTTATACAGAACCCCGGCCATAATTTTCAATTTGTTATCATTGATTGTGTTTATGACACTGGGCGGGGGGGCCCATCTAGCCTTAAATTGGAAGAGAAAGAAATTTTATGGCAACTTAAACTTGATGCAAATTCAACGCCAGGGCTAAATGAAATGATTTCAATAAAAAGTTTGTTGAAATTAAAAGCATTATGCAGGTAGCTATTACCACTATGCTTTTACATTATTAATACAAGTATATATTTATTTGTATGGTAACCTTTTATTAGTAACATTTTCTAATATTATGTAGTAAACATTTTAAAGTGTGGTCTTATATGAGCATTTTCTCTTTAAAATTTGCTGTTTAATTAAGTAATTAATCAATTATGTAATTTATGACATCAGAATATCTTGTACTATTTAAGCAATGTATTGAGATGGCTATTTTATCTGAAGAAGTTTACAATTTGCCAGTAAACGAAAGCGCTAATTTATTCAAGCAGTTGCCAGTGTGGTTTGTCTTTGTTTTTTTGAATTTACCCCTGAGGTACATCATGTGTGTGTGGATGACATGTGGGATACTGACGTGTGACCTTACAGCGGGTGTGTGGTTATGCCATATGTAGCATGACTTTGTGTACTGCATGTGATAAATGTCTTATGTTGTGTACAGGTGTTGCAACTATGCCTATCCAATGTGCAGTACGGGGTTGCCACAACTCTGTGTCATGCTCTGTGTATTGCATGTCATTGAGGAAACTACTGACATTACTGAGCTGTGCAACGTCTCACAGCAAACATGCATGGCATGCATTATGCGTAGGTGTGTTACGTGTACATGGCCTACACCTCACCTATGACATGCATATTTCATTATCAACATTGCAGTTATAACTCACTCACCAGCATGGATCGGCTGCCCTGCCATCACACCAGAGGGACCTACGAGAATATGAGAGGGTTCATCAGTGGCCACAACTGTGGCATTGCTACAGTGGGTATGCAAAACTGCAGTACAGCAACAGTCAACAGTCACAGGTGTAGGGATATTATACTAACTATCCATATTGCACAACAGTAGGCAGCAGAACTGCTAAACACACAGTACATATCTCACATACACATAATCTAACAATACAGTTAACTGTAGTCTACAGATAGGGCATATTACCTGCTTGCTCCAGGTGGATGTGCTGGGTGGCTCCAGCCTCCATTAAAACACATGTCAGAGGTTGCCGTAGCTGTTGTCCAGGAGCCACCATGCTTAGGAGCAGCTCCTCCACTCTGGTGATTGGGGATGTATGGCCACCCCACCACCTGTGGCAAGCTGCTGTTTTTGGATATCAGACGCATGCCACTGGACCTGCCTAATTAAATCACTGCAGTGATGGCGTACCTGCTCATATGTCCGGTTATGCATGCCTATGTCATTTCCCTGAATAACAAGCTCCTGCCACAGTGCAGCCCACTCCTGCTGGTGCTGGCTGGTTCTGGAGAACAGCATGGTGTACTGCTGCAAAAGGCTGTTGACTATCACCTCTTCCTCTTCTGCAGTGTAAGCTGGATTACATTGGTGGGCCATCTGTCTGAAAAAGATATGAACAATTTGTGTGAGAGTGTACTGTGGCACACTTTACACCTTTACCTACAGATATCACTTTACTGACATATATACCATCCTATTGTCTGTCAGTGGTTACACATGTTCACTAACACTTATTGGTTCTCAGGCCACAACTAACTAACACTGCCTGGCAGACTCTATATATCACACCACTATACAACAGTACCTGACACACTGTTTGTGACACATTGCACAACCTCAAGACAGGGGTGTATATCACACCAATGCACAAACAGAGATGTCATCCATTGCAACCATGTACCAACCAAGCATAGTCATTGATGCCATAACCCTGCCTAACAGATGTTTCCAGTTGTTACTATAGGTGGCATATTGCTGTAACAGACAATAGATGTTGCTGGATACACACGTCAACCCTGTAACACACATACGTTTGCAGCCATTGTACAGGCATAATCACACACACACATCAGGTGAACCATACAACGCACCACTGTATGCCAACACAGATGGGCATTACCTGTGTACCATCTGGTGCTATGTACCACTACTTACACACACTTATGCCTGCAGTCTGTCCTCTGTGCAGACTACAGGTAACACACATGACAGTGTTTCCAAGCAATGTGAACACACACCATACTGTGCTGTTTAGCCCTACAGATTCAAGTAGTACTACAGTTCATATTGGTGATGGATTAACCTGCAGTACCACTCACTAAGCATACATGTATTGCTTTAGCCTACAATGAGACACCACATTCATTAACGGAGAACTACGTCACATCATATACTGTACTACTATGTCTGCCTAACAGTACATTACACATCAGTTGCTGTCCTCACAGCTAGGTTAGGCACTACCATGTCAGAGACAACATCACATTAAGCTATCACACATTTACACACCTTGCACACATTCAGCTTTACACTCATTCAACCTCACATAGCAGCTATTGCATTAAGTACATGTGTGAATGCATAGTGTCATAGGTAGGTAATATGCTATTGGCCCTAGGGCCTACGGCTGCCTAGCCAGATGCCACCCTGGCCTTTGACACACATGTACTTTGATTTCACTTGCCCCTGCCAACCTGAACCACAGAGGTGTTTCCTGGGGTGTATTAACAATCTCCCATACAATCATCAGGGGTATTTATAACAACTGCTAAGGAGGAGCCTTGTTTGCTATTGCTATGTGGTCTATTCCGGTGTATGGCATATGTCTGAGATGGGAACCTATCCCTCCAGCATGTGCTGTTTAGTGAGCTGACAAGGTTTAGGGCCGTAGAGCGTGTAACCCCAAGGGGTTGTGATATGTTGCCATGGTGGGTTTCACCCAGCTATGGGTGTGACATACCTCTGTATGTCCAGCAGAGGTCTCCTCTGTGTGACCAGTATGCAATACAGTGTAGTTGTGGTTTTGTGAGTCAGTCTGCATAGGGCATCTGTTTGCGGACAGTATTACCCTTTGGGAGGTCTGTCTGTGGCCTGTTCACCTGGTGTAGTTGTCATGTGAAGTACATACCACACAGGGCATTGTGATGAGTAGAGGGGAACCCTACCCTATACTTCCATAGATGATACACCTGTTGTCATGACACATACCGCACAGACAGATTACAGGTGTAATGTGGCACTGTCTTCATCACAGTGTAGGCTACTGTCCACCTGTGTCCCATGTTCCCTTATCACACCTTCACTGTTAGGTAGATTGCTGCCTATGTGTTAGTTAATGGGTACACTGTTTTGGGAAGGTGGAATGGCACTGCAGTATCAACACTTGTCTACAGTCGATGCCTTGTTCACCACATACCTGCGGTACATATGACCCCGTGTCTCTGTGTCTTTCTCTCTCACTCTATATGTATATATATATATATATATATATATATATATATATATATATATATATATATATATATATATATATATATATCTGTATATATATATATATATATATATATATATATATATATATATATATATATATATATATATATATATATATATATATATATATATATATATATATATTATGTATATGCCTATCTATACATATACATGTACACATCCATTGCTGTACACATGGATGTATATATAGGCACATGTACAGTCCACCTTTCATGGTGGGGATCTAACTTATGCAACAGTTGTGGGATGTACAGGTATGAGATTACATTGCACAGTGTTGTGTAGAATGCATGTGGGTGTCCTCAGCCCTTGTAGCATTTGCAGGCCTCACTGTCTGTAACAAATCAGATCTGACAAATCTGTCCCACAGCATGTAACCACCACATGACATATATCAACACTACCATAGCTGGCCTTAGGCATAGGCCTACTGGGTGGCCACTTAGAGCGCCGCTCTAGCAGGGGTGCTTTTTCACTATTTATGTGGACACAAGGATGGGGGCACCAGGAAGTGTGGTGGGGGTTGCTGTGGGGCCCTTTTGCCTAGGGCACCAGTTGACCTGAGGCCACTCCACCACACTGCATGCTGTCTTCTAGGCCACACACTACATCCTACATGGATATATGCACATGTCAACATTCACTGACAGATAGTTGTCCACCCTTCACTAACAGTTGCAGTATGTCCCTTGCCCTATGCACATGTGCAGATACAGATAGATACATACTGCAGCCACACATGGATGATTTGCAGTGTGTGGAGTACTCTTCGGGAACATCTACAACATGCCAACACATATATTTGAGTTACATACCTTACCTTTGTATTTACCTGCTCCATGTGTTATGGTTTTGTATCTTTTTTTTTTTTGGCTGGTTTGATTTGGGTATTTGCCCTCTACTTCACCTTTGGTCTTTGTTTTTTTTGGCTGGTTTGATTTGGGTTCTTGCCCTCTATTTCAGCTTCAGTCTCTGTTTCTGTCTGTCTCTCTCTCTCTCACACTCTCTGTCTCATGACACCTGCAATGATATAATTGCATGTGTGGACTGCAGGTACAGCCTGCTTTTCTAGGTATCTGCACTTGTGCATGTGACAGCCTCTGCACCAATTGCTGCCCGCCATTCAGTAATTGCATGCAGCCTGCTGTTTGATGATTGCATTACTCACTGTGATTGCAGCCCACTGCTATAAAATGCTAGGTTAGGTAGGCGTAGCCCTTTCAGATATCAAAGGTGGGGCCCATTCTTGTTTGCTCTGGACACCGTTGTGTCAGTCTGAAGGGTGGTATATGTCTCTTATCTGATGCTAGGGTTGTAGCCAGTTATGTGCATGTTTTACTCATACCTGCATGTTGCTGCTTCCAGTACACACATCTCAGTATAGACATGTACACACCCCTCCAAATGCTAACACAGGATACATGGGAGTATGTACAATTTTCTCACTTACACAATTAACTGCCATACAAATGTGGTTATTGCACTGTATTCCTGTGGCCAGTGTTTATCCTGGTCTGATACTGTGTGGTGTTTGTAAGGTTCTACTGTGACATTATTCCCTGCTAGGATGACTGGTTCCCCTTTCACAGTCATGTCATGCAATTCCACAACCACTGCTGGTAAAGACACACAGAAAAGGGTTTGTGTTATACCATTCCTAATTTTCATTTGCATTCCCTCATTGTAATGCATGATATATTTATTTTAGAACCAAGTTATTTGTATATCTGCTGTGGCTTAGTGGTAATTCATGCAGTCTATTGTGTCTATGGTCTGGGGTTCAAGACTGGCAGAGCTTTTTTATTTTGCTGCTCAGCAAAACAAGGGCCCTGCCATAGAGTGACTAAGGCACTTTTAAGCAGTAGTAAGCGGGTTTGTGCGACGCTTAGCTACGCTTAGCTAAGCGCACACATGCGCACACTCGCTTAATCTCATTTACTACTGCTTAAAAGTGTTTACTCCCGCTAACCCCCGTGCTAATTTCTTTGAAAGAAAAGAAAATGGGGAGATAGGAAAGTGGTGAAAAAGGGGGCACAGAGAGGGAAAGACAGTAGGAAAACAAGCTTGGGATGTGCAGGACGGGTGTAGGGAGCATCCATAGCTTCCCATTTCTTTGACAGCAACAGCTGTGCATATGTTGAAAATTTGGAGTTAAATTTGAAATCTTCCACCCCTGACAGAGGGGTGAGGACAACATAGTTTGTTGTACTGCCAATTAGAATTATCAGTGTACATGTCTAATGGACATGTGTGCGAAATGGGAAGCTATGTATGGGGCGTAATTTTTTTTTTGGGTACAGATTGCCCTTTTTTTTTTCCCTGGGGAGAGTGGTAAGTGAGGTAGAGGAACTAGGTATATTTGGGGAGGTAGGTTGGGTAGGTAAACAGACAAGACAAACAAGATGCATACAGGGGTGGAGTATGACACATGGGGTGGGTAAACACAATTGACGGGGACGGATGTTAGGAAATCGCAAGCCTATGAGCCCACAGATGGCAACAGTGGGACTGATATCCCCACCCATGGGCAGTCATCACTGGACCTTCACAGACCCAAGGGTCGCTGTGCTGGGGGCTGTGTAGGAGGGGCAGGCTCACCCATGAGTCGCGCCACTCTCCCCTTGAGCTGGCGTAGGGGATCAGCAACTAAATGCTGGATCTCCCTACTCACCACAACCCGGACCCTTCGGAGGGTGACAGGAGGCCCTTCTCCACCCACGCTTGTAGGGGGGAGCGAGCCCCATCCCCTGCAGCTATTCCACCAGAAGGTGGCACAGGACCTACGGAGGAGGGTGGCCCGGGCTGGGCACCAGACCTGCTGATGTCAGGTGCAACTGCCAGCTGAGGTGGGACAGGTGGGTCCGCTGGGACTGGCCTTCCCATACATTCTGTGATTAGGTGTTGTTAATTACAACATAGACAACAGCATTCCAAGTTAGTTGTAACAGCATGCAGTAATATTCCCATTAACCCAATACACCAGGGTTACAACAGTTGAACAGGAAACATAACACATGCATGTATTGAACAACAGTGGACATTCCAACAGCATGCAGGGATGATTGGTGACAACAGGCCACCAAGATTGTGGTGTTTTAACAGGGGACATGCATCAAAGTAGGTGCAGATTTAAATAACAATATGACATATGTCCCAACAAATGTTATGAGATTACACATACCCACTGAGGTGTGAAAATGCATTGTTTATGCACATGGAGTAGGGTGTAAAAAGAAACCTCCATTAACATCTTATTAGTACTTTAACTGTACACTACATTCCTATTGACTGCAGGTGTATATCCCCTACATGTATTCTTACACTAAGCAACATGCATTTGATTGCGTTATGGGTTTTGCTACTTCATGATATACCTGGCCTATATCTGACATGGTAACTGTCCAGGATGCAGATGTTACTGCTACATACTTGTATTAAATTGACTTGTTTATGTATCTGCACATCTAGATGCGTTCACATGGCTTTTTCACTTGTTTTCTACACAAACCTACTTTTCAGGTAACACACTTAAGTTTCTGGGGAACACCTTGACAGGATGCTTGTGTGCCAGATTTACCTATGCATGTCAGCCATTTCACAACTGTTTAGGACTGTTGCATACTTCACAGCTACTGGCACTTCCTTCATCCACTTTATATGGGACTGCACTACTGGGGGTTGTCAGCACTTACTACAACAGAGTAACATTTCTTCACTGCAGGGGTTCAACAACATTTCTGATTAACTGGCACATACACACTGCAAGTATTATACCTTTCTTATTTACATTAAAACTCTTTTCTACAGGCTCTCTCCTGTATTTGACATTACACTGCATACAGTAGACGTATTCAGGAAATGTTATACCTTTATTGATAGGTTACAAAACTGTTTTACAGGCTCACTCACATTTTATCTATGACAGTGCATGCAGAGATAGTTTTCCAGACATGTTTTTGCTTTATTCATGGGTTACTATACTCTATTCCTGCCTATCTGACTTATGATATGTAACAGTACATGCAGATGATTTATTCAGGGAATGAATGTTTTATACTTCACAGCTACTGCCACTTCCTTCATCCACTTCCTATGGGACTGCACAACTGTGGGTTGACAGCACCTAATACAACAGTACTATTTATTATTGCAAGGGTACAACAACATTTCAAAGTAAGTGACACAAACACACTCCAAATTTTATAGCTTTATTAATTACATTGAAAACTCTTTTCTTCAGGCTCTCTCCTTTACTCGTTCTTACAGTGCATACGGAAGACATATTCAGGACATATTATACCTTTCTTGATGGGTTACAACACTCTTTTTCAGGCCTGCTCACTTATATGTAAGGTTTACATCTTACTTAGAAAACCATCAGCAGGCAGTACTCTGGAAAAATTCACTATCTAATCTCCTTCCTATCTCTTTAGGTGTACCTCAAGGCTCTATCCTAGGCCCCCTTCTATTTTCTATCTTTATTAATGACCTGCAATCAGCTATCCCAAACACTACATGCATACAATATGCAGATGATTCTACTATAATCTGCACAGCTATCTCTCAAACTGAACTCCAGTCTCTTACCCAGAAAGCTTTTATCACCGTAGAAAAATGGTTCTCACACTGCTGCCTACTCCTTAATCCCAAGAAAATCAAACTGTTACTCTTCTCACCTACCCGTAAGTCCACCCCACTAAACTTCACTCTCACTTCCACTGACGGTACTCTCATTTCTCCTGACTCAACCACAAAATTATTAGGAATAACTATTGACAATAATCTCAACTTTAACTCTCACATCAACAACACAATAAAATTAGTTAATAAAAAAATAGGATCCCTATACAGAATCAAACCCTTACTTACACCTGTGGCAAGGACCACCATAGCCAGATCTCACCTAATCTCTACTCTTCTCTATGCTTCCCCCATATACACTAATCTCTCCAAAAACAACCTCAAGAAACTAGCAACATCTTACTATAATATTGCTCGATTTGCTACAGGATCCCCTTTTAGAACTCATCACTGCCTGAATCTAAGACAACTAGGTTGGCTTGAACTTCCTAACCAGCTCGAACTTCAACAGCTCTTAATAGCTCACAAGATCCTATACCAACCTACTAAAACACCAATACTCTCTAATCTCATTTCACCATACAATAACCTGAAACATCTACGTTCTTCAAACAAACTACTGATCAATACTACTAAACCCAATAACTCTGCAGGTGACTGCCTCTTTTCCAACTCTGTTGGAAAAATATGGAACAAACTGCCCTCCGATATCTCATCTTTGACCTCTCTCCCACTTTTTAAAAGACAACTGAAAATGTATCTCAATAAACACTGGGTTTGCTCCTGCACTAACCCAGATTAACTTTCCTTCTTCCTCTCTCTTTTTTCTTCTACCATAATTCTTTTTTCTCTTCTCCATGTTTCCTTGATAGCTTTCCCTTTCATAACATCTATGTAGATATATGGTTTCACATATATACTGTATGACTATTGCAATCCACAAAAAAAAAAAAAAAAAAAAAAAATTATTACACTTTTTGGTTTTTGTTCCTATCATAATACCTGTAATAACTTGTATTATCTACTTATGTTTATAAATTATAACCTTGTATTGCCTATCTCTGTTTAAACTTGTAATAACCAATGGAGCTTTTCTCCCTGGGCCTCCACTGAAAATGGACATATATCCAGCTAGACTAGCCCGGTGAACAAATGTAAAATAAATAAAAATAAAATAAAATAAAATAAAAATAAAATAAATATGTTATGTCAATACATGCAGGGATAGTATTCCTGAATTATTTTAGCTTTATTGGTGGGTTAGTACACTCAATTTCTGGCTCACTGACATTTGTTATATAACAGTACATGCAGAGAATTTAATCAGGACATTTTATTGCTGTATTATTGTGCTTTAACACTTTTCTCATGCTCACTCATATATATCATGTAACAATGCATGCAGAATATTTACTAACTTGCCTGGTGGCGCAGACTTAGCAGCCTATCTGCATAGGCTTGCTGATTCATAGTGCGTGCACCTGCAGCTGTGGAGTAAATAAAGGGATATTGAGACATACCTATCCATTATTTAGACTATATTAGCTTATCTTTCATACCGCATTCCATGGCTACCTACATAGTAGTGGGGCATCCCGCATTTGACGGGCCTCCTGGATCCACTGGTTCAGAAGGTCCTGCTTCCGCCTTTTCAGGTCTGCATGGTGGTGATGGACCTGCTCACCAGTCCAAGGGACGCCTGTGGCACTGGTGAGTTCATGAGCCAACCGGTTCCAAGCCTCCGCCTTATACTCCGTTCCTTGGAACTGTCCCTGCAGGAGTCGAGTCTCATGCCAATGGACTAGGAGCCAAACCATATATCTTGACTCCTTGATGCCCCAGTGTTGCGCTCAAAAGCGTGTACCCTCTCCAACACCAGACATTCTAACTGCAGATGGGAGCTACAATCAGTTATGGCGAGTATTCCTGCCTATGCAGCTTAAATATGCCGCATTTCCCACACTTTTCTGTGATTTGCCATTTTTGAATATTCTTGGCTGACTGCAGACATGCTTAGCAATGGTTAAGCAAACATTTATTACTATATATATGTTAACAGTGGATGTTTTTCCTAAGCTGTCATGGCTTAGTGGTTCAGTACTTTCATTATGGTGCACAGTGTCCTGGGTTCAAACCTTATCATTGTATTTTATTTTACTGCTGTCCAGACAAGTTAGGGGGTGTGGCTGTGTGTAAGCAACTTTACTCTACATTGCTCCACGTTGCCCGACGGGGCGCTGATTGGCGTGGCGCGCACCTCCGTGCAAACCAATTGCACTGGGTAAAGTGCTATTTAGCTTTAGGCAACTATTTTGCACTGGGTAAAGTGCGATTTACCTATGGGCAACTACATTGCGCTGGGTAAAGCGCAAGTTATCTAGGGGAAACTACATTGCGCTGGGTGAAGCGCTGCTTAACTGCGGGCAATTTTATATTGGGATCCTTTAAAATATTTATTTTATTCTCTGATACGTTGGCCATTACACTGCTTTTTAGTTATGTTTAAACATATATATGTTGGGTATTATTCCATATACTGATTTAAAAAATAAATACGAAAGGGAGTGGTGGGACTCGAACCGGGAATGCCTCTTCTTTGTGCGAACGCTCTACCATTACGCTATTGCTATTTTGTGCGATTTGCATAAGCATTCTTTCTTATGCTCTTCCATGTGAGAATTGCTGACTGTAGCTAATCAATGGGCACACATGCGCACACACGCGCAAATATGGGCAGCTATTTTGGGTATTTAAAAAAAATTGTATGGTTATGCGTTTTAGATGTGTGATGGGGGTTTACATTATCAGGCAGTGAGGTGTTGGGTGCAGGGACATTTGAGCGGACTCACTCTTGTTTATTTACTTTATTTTTAAACACTTGCAGGGGCGTGACATTTGGACTACTCGGCAGTCGGACACGCCCCCTGCTTTCTTACATGGTCCGTGTAGGACTTACGGTTGGGTCAGTGTGCCCTCATGCATATTCATGGCACGCTGACATCATACCATTCAACTGCAGCTTCTGAGTAAGACTTATTAAGTCTTACATGGAGGATTTGTGAATCTGGGGGTAAGTGTTGTGGCAACTGGTATATACTACAAAAGAAATAATGCCATTATAAAGAAATTACATGTTTCCAGACAAATAAACAATATAGCTAATTCCTGGCTGACATGATGGAAAAAAAATAATGGTGATGTAAGAGCAAGAAACTGTGTCATATAATGACATTCAACATTTTGACTTCACTGTCAGTTCTAATACTCTGAAACAACATCTTAGACTATGCATGCAACAAAGAAATGAAAAGAAGGCATCCCTGCTTAGTGCCATGTAGAACACATATAATTACAATAAGGTCTACCCCTACCTCAAAGCAGGAAACAGACGCGCTGTAAAACAGATAAGCACATCTTCATACCTGAAATTCATTTGACTCTACTCATGAACTAAAAGTGGCATTCTTAAATCTGAAAGCCATTTAATGATTCCTAGTGAAAATATCACAAAACAAGATAGAAATCAAAATAGAAAGCACAACATTAGAGGGTATGGCCAGTGCATGGGAAGATGGCAGCATAGTTCCAGTCTATCCCAGGTCACTTCTATCAATACTATTTAGCATTACTATTCCTCCAAATAAGTAAAAAGTGAGAGGAATGGAGCCCAGAAGATTCTGTTGAAGAAAATGTGAAAGTACTATTTGAGAAGCTTTCCCCTCGTGGTAACAGAAGCTGTATCCTTTCACAGAATGATGGTTAGGCAACATGACATTTCCCAGGATGAATATGGAAATCTCCCCTTATGCATAAAAACTATATCCCACCCTGCTCTTCAAAACAAGGCTAAAACAGCTCCCTAACTCTAGGTCTTGTCACTGTCAGGCCCATACCTAATCTTCCTCATCTTTTCTTACAAACAATTCCCAAACAGTTACTCTCTGACTCCTATACTTTAATTACTGCTATCTTTCTCTTTTTTTTCTTATCTCCACTGTTCTGAAAATAAGAACCCATGTAAATATGTATATATTATGTTTCACTTAACTGTCTTTTCTTTCCTTAATTTTTTTTCTACTCTAATTATATTTATTATGTAATTGTGTTGATTCTACAATGTTATTTCAGAGTTATAATGTGCAGTTATTATTTTTTTCTGTGTACTGGAGCTTTTTCTCCTCTGGTCTCCACTGAAAATGGGCCTTGGCTCAGTTGGACCAACCTGCTTAACAAATGTCAAATAAATAAATAAATAAATATAATCACACTCTGATTGTAAAAAAAAAATAAATAAATAAATGAAGAAGTGACTGCTTACTGAAAGAGAACTTAATGAACTTGAATTAATTATAGATCAACAAAATGTAAATTTGGATGACACAGAAAACACAAGTAGGTACCATAATGTCAGAATACTAGAAATCTTAGAGTATAAGCTGAGATCTTGCATGACCAAATCACTGGTCCCGGAATCTCTGCAATTAGGCATAGATCAATTCATATAATGGGGAGCTCATAGTCAAAAAGTGTCATTAAGGCAGCTTTTAATGTGCCTGCACTTATTTATTTTTATTCCTATTTGTTAACTGGAGAGTTGGACTGGTCCTGGGACCATTTTCATTTACAATTCAGATGGCTTGCACAATCTTACATGTCAAAATGCACACATTATTGTTTTCAAGTATTATTCAGCACAACAGTTACATGTTGCAAGGTAAATGACAATAGAACATTTAACAGCACTGAAAAAGTGATTAACAAATTGATTATTTATATTTAAAACAGCACACATTAAATAAAAAAGACAGAATGGAATTTACATATGCACAATTTACTGAGATTAGTGTACTACTGATAAAAAAGCTAAAAGAGAACTTTTTTCACTTTAGATCTTGTAGAAAAAAATGAAGATTATGAGGTGAGATGGTTTCTCAGATCTAGTTCAAAATATTTAAACAGCAGAATTGTTGAAACCCATATGGTCAAGACCATATGTTCGACTATTCACTGCAGCGATAAAAAACATGAACCCAAACAACACCCATGAGCAACACAAATTATGCTTTTTCAGGGGGCAATGGACTGAATTGTCGACCATGTGGTCTTGACTATATTGGGTTTGACAATTTGGCCATTCAATACTTTGAAATCGAACCGGTGTCTTCATTATTTTTGATCTGTGATGTGCAGATAACAGAAGGGTCTTATGTTCATTGCAGAGACCATTCTGCGACTCAGTAATGGAATTTAAATACGTACAATTTATCGAGATTAGTATACTACTGATTGAAAAGTAGAGAGATTTTTTTCTTCCTCTTTGACCTTGTTGAGAAAATGAAGATTGTGAGTTGGAAGCTTAAAAAAGATTTCTCCAAGTGCAGACAACAAAATGGTCTTATGTTCATTGCAGAAACCATGCTGGAGGTCGTTTAGGAGGCCATACTTGTCTAGATGTTGTAGCCGTTGTTATTACACTTATTTCTCAAATAATGCTGGTGATGTGTCACAGTAAGGAGATGGTATGGAAGTCCTCTTCTGAAGAAGGAGACAGCATTTGGAAATGGAACTAAAAAGAGTGTACTTAAATTGGGGTGGGATGATTCCTGGGTTGAGTGACAGCTTAAAGATATATGTGAGATGTATGAAGAAAGTTTCACCAATTTTTAAGAAGGCTGTGTGAATACTACTAAAATCTGATTACCATAACATTAACATTTTCTAAAAGATTATGTAGTTAGCTGGATGAGGCTTTTTGAAAGTAAAATGTTAGAGTAAAATGAAGATGTTCTTGTTTGACAAGAGACTGTTAAATTATAAACAGTTTCCAGCATAAGGATATCAACTAGATTCATTAGGAATTAAAGTAACGGAAGATTTCTACAGATGCTGGCATTGCATTTGGAATGAGATGATGTGCTGCTGTGTGCAGGTGCTCCACCTCAGGCTCTCACATGTATAAGTTATCTGACCGGATTGTCCACATGCAAAATCTGAAGGTAATGCTACTCAATGCTAGAAGTTTAAATCTCAAAATTCACTCCCTCGAGGCACTCCTAAAAATGGAGAACATTGATATCTGTGCAGTAACTGAGACCTGGTTCAAGGCTCCAGAGAGCACCCCTGCAATACCAGGCTACAACTCTTACCACACTTTTTTGCCACTAAACCAGGACCGAAACAATAAAGGTGGTGGAGTGTCCATATTCACCAAGGATATTTACACCTCCAGGCTAGTTGCCCAACACAATGCCTCTGAAATACTACAGGTGCAACTAATACTAGGTAAAACTGCAATCCAAATTGTAGATTGCTACAGATTCCCCACCATGCCCCAAGATTCTCACTACACCTCTCTAAACATACTGGAAAATATTAAGATACAATCTAACACCATAATACTGGGTGATTTCAACTACCCTGCCATTAATTGGGAAAACTACTCGGGTACCAACACCTTTGCCCAACGGTTCTTGGAATTCATAAATTCCAATGCCCTGGATCAACTAACCCATAGTCCCACCAGTGGCTCAACTATTCTTGACCTGGTCATTACCAACATGGGAGATCGATGCTCCACACCAGTGGTCACCCCCTCGTTGGTCAGGTCTGACCATAAGCTAATCAACCTTGACATCCACATCCCACCCCCACCCCCCAGTAGGGAAACCTCCATAAAAGCCTGCTCCAAAGCCAACTTCATGCTACTCAAGTCAGAAGTGACAAACTTCATGACACCCATGCAGACGGGAACTGAAAGCTTGACTGCCAAATCCTACACTAAGGCAGTGTATTAGCATATCCATGAGTGCATAAATTGTGCCATTCCAAATAGAACCAAGACCTTATCCTCCAAAGAAAGGAAGCCAATCTGGTTGTCCTCTGTCATAAACAAGTTATACAACAGAAGGAAAAAACTGTTGCAGAAAAGAGGAAAATACCAGGATACAAAAAACTCCCTTACCAGCCTCAGTAAGAAGCTGAGATCCCTCATAAAATCCTCCAAATCTAGTTATGAACATAAAATTGCCAAAGATTCTAAGGACAACCACAAGGCATTCTATAGTTATGTCAAGAATATAAATGGTAATGCTTAGATCTACAACAGAATGGCACTAAATATACTGATCCCAAGGATATTGCCAGTATCCTGGCAGATCAATTCAGTGCCAAATTCACCCCCCTCTCACCCCCTAAAGGGCCCATCTCAGTACCAAAAGATTGCCAAATACTGACAATCGTGGCCACACAGGTAAAAAACACACTCTCCAAAGCTAAGAATACAGCATCCATGGGACCAGATGACATCTTGGGCTGTGTACTACAAAACAAACTACAAAATGAACTGGCACCTCACCTAAGTGTCATGTTTAATCATAGCCTCAGCTCAGGCTTTGTGCCCAATGAGTGGTGCACAGCTACAGTTATGCCACTCCACAAGGGGTGATCCACCTTGGACCCCAGGAACTATCATCCCATCAGCCTGACGAGCCTGATCTGCAAAGCCATGGAACCCATTATCATGGAACTTATAAACACAGATATTGGCAACCTTCAAACACTGGACCCCGACCCAGTTTGGTTTCATGAAGGGCCGATCTCGTCTCCTCAACCTGATTGACTTCTTCGAATCAGTCTTCAGAGCCTTGGACAAGTGTAAGACAGTCCACACAGCCTACCTGGACCTTGCAAAGGCCTTCAACACCACCCTCCACTCTGAAATCATTGATAAACTTACTATGCTGGGCATTAATCCCTACGTAACTTGATGGGTCACAAACTGGCTTACTGACAGAACCCACACTGTAAAAGCAGCCGACTCCAAATCCAGCTCCAGACAAGTGACAAGTGGAGTACCACAGAGTTCAGTCCTGGGACAGCTCTTGTTTGGCATCTATGCCTCAGAAGTACAGGCCAACACCAAGGGACTTTGGCTAACAAAGTTTTCAGATGACTGCAAACTGGGAGCCATTATCGAATCCCCAAGTGATGTGGATATTCTACAAAAGGGTCTTACAGAGATAGATGCTTGGTGCCAAAGCCATGGGCTTA
The DNA here is from genome assembly GCF_019279795.1 of Protopterus annectens. Taxonomy (NCBI): domain Eukaryota; kingdom Metazoa; phylum Chordata; order Ceratodontiformes; family Protopteridae; genus Protopterus; species Protopterus annectens. The sequence continues at coordinate 681,440,276 of NC_056732.1, read as the reverse complement.
AGCTCAATGCCAAGAAATGTATAGTTATCCCCATTGGGAAAAACCATGTGCCCATGAATTACCCCATAAGTGGCAGTACACTAAACACTGAAAGTGTGATAAGGGACTTAAGGACACAGGTGGACAGTGGTCTCACCTTCGATAACCACATCGCCACAACAGTCAGGAAATCCTTCTATGTGGCACATCTCATCACTAAGGGATTTTCATCCAGAAAAAAGGAGGTCACTGTCCCACTGTACTCATCCCTCATTAGACCCATTATAGAGTACAATGCCCCATTTGGTATATACCTCACAAGACACCTGCAACAGTTAGAAAGGCTGCAGAAAAACCTCAGTAAAAGAATCACAGGCCTAAAGCAGATGCCTTATGCTGACCATCTAAAATAACTCCAGTTATACTCTGTCACATATCGTCTACTCATAGGCGATTTCTGCTTAACATACAAGGCCATGTCAAACCCAGAGCTGTTGGACATGCTACACTTAAAGAAATTCCAGTCCCTCAGAGCCACATGCTCCAGGGATCTAAACCTGGTCATCACAATGAACAAAACATGCTGGAGGGATAGGTTCCTGTCCCAGACACTCCCCATACTCTGGAATAGACTGCCCATACATGTCAAACAGAGCTCCTCTTTGGCCCTCTTCAAAAGGAACCTTGATGACTGAATGGGAGATAGGAAGTTCACCCTGGGGATCATGTCAGTCTCCCTGCTAGACAGGGGACCAGGGAAGTAAATGTCCTGGGTAGAAATAGCCGGGGACTGTTATGGCTTGGCTTGTATAGGCCCTAGGGCTGATAACCTAGTACCAACCTATGAACCTATGAACATGGTAGAATGACCAATGAGTGACAATGAGGCATAAAAGAGATGCAGCTATGTTTGTGAAATACTTAATGAAAGCAGAAAAAGCACACGGGATGTGTGAATTTGGCTTTTCAGATAAATAAATAAAGGAGAAAAAAACAAATGATTCAAATAAGTACCATTGCCTCTGAAGATATGCCAGGGCGTCAGAAGAAATTGAAACATAGTAAAGAAGGATCCAACACTGAATTAGACAATGAAGTCAAGATGCAGAGAACTTTGTTTATGTTTTCTTTTTATCTTTGCAAACTGGGTAAATTTGCCAGTTCAGTGATCATTTTTAGAAAAAAAACAGTACCAAAGGCAACAAATAAACAGAATAGGCACATGATTATTCATATAGTACACTGAGAACAATAAACGTATACAAGCAACCCTTATAGTTCTAAACAAAGATATCAGTAATTACATCATGATAATTAAAATAAATGACATCATGGTGCAAATAACTTGTTTCAGCACTCAAAACAAACTGAAAAAGTCTAACTTTGTTACAATGAGTATTATGTTTTTCACTATAGCAATGCATTCTTCATAGAAAGGCTGGCATATATTTATCTACAGTGAATTAATTCTGTCAGCAGTCATACTCCATGTATAAACTATACATTAATTAGATGTGTATATTTATATATATAGAATTAGTGGCAATAGTCCATTAGACATTATGTTGACTTTCTTTACTTTGACACTATAATGCTGAATTGCAAAATGTCAGTATCTTTGGTGCATGCTCCAAGGTTTCTTCTAGGAACTTGCACTTATATAAGCAGTGCAAGCCCCCCTGCTAATTATAGGTTCATAGGTTCATACTAGACTATCTGCCCTAGGGCATTTACAAGCCTAGCCAGAGTGTGTTTGGCTTTCGCCACCCTTTGAATTGAGTTTACTGTGCCCTTTTTAAGGTTAGTTTACTGTGCCTCTGTCTAGTAGTGACACAGAAGTAATCCCCGGGGTAAACCTATGATCTCCATTCCACTCGTCAAGATTCCTCTTGAAGAGAGTCAGTGAGGGGCTCTGCCTAACATGTACTGGGATTCTATTCCAGAGCGAAGGGAGCTTCTGGGTTATGAATCTGTCCCTCCAGCATATCCTATTTATTTCTGTTCTGAGGTTCAAGTCCCTCGAGCGCATAGGTCTAAGGGATTTGGATTTTCTGAGGTGGAGCATGTCCATTAATTCTGGGTTGGACATAGCTTTATACGTCAGGCATAGATCGCCTCTAAGTAGGTGGTATGCAACTGAGTAGAGCTGGAGTTTCTTTAACTGAGCAGCATATGGCATCTGTTTGAGTCCTGTGATCCTCTTTGTGAGGTACTTTTGGGGTCTTTCCAGTTGCTGCAGGTGTCAGGTAAGGTACATCCCAAATGGGGCATTGTATTCTATTATGGGCCTGATGAGGGATGAATAAAGGGGCACGATGACCTCACCTGATCTAGATGTGAATCCTTTCATGATAAGGTGGGCTATATAGAAGGCCTTTCTAACCACTTTGGCAATGTGGTTGTCGAAGGAGAGATTACTATCGACTTGGGTCCCCAGGTCCCTAATTACTTCCTCCATACTTAATGGGTTACCACCTATGTGGTAATTTGTGGGCACTTTGTTTTTGCCAAAGGGTATGACTATACACTTTTTGGCGTTTAGCTTTAGGCCATGGCTCTGGCACCAGTTATCCGTCTCTGTGAGACCCTTTTGAAGGATGCTCATGTCAGCTGGAGAGTCAATTATGGCTATATAGAAGGCCTTTCTAACCACTTTGGCAATGTGGTTGTCAAAGGAGAGATTACTATCGACTTGGGTCCCCAGGTCCCTAATTACTTCCTCCGTACTTAATGGGTTACCACCTATGTGGTAATTTGTGGGCACTTTGTTTTTGCCAAAGGGTATGACTATACACTTTTTGGCATTTAGCTTTAGGCCATGGCTCTGACACCAGTTATCCGTCTCTGTGAGACCCTTTTGAAGGATGCTCATGTCAGCTGGAGAGTCAATTATGGCGCCCAGTTTGCAGTCATCTGCGAACTTGGTCAGCCACAGTCCTCCCGTGTTAGCCTGTACCTCAGAAAAATGTATACCGAAAAAGAGAGGTCTCAGGACTGAGCCTTGTGGGACACCACTTATAACTGGTTTCGAGTCTGACATGGCTCCAGCAATTCTGACTCTGTGGGCTCTGTCTTTGAGTTGCTTCGTTTTTTTCTTTTTTTCTTTTTTATTTGTTAAAAAAAAAAAATTTAGCACTTTATACCAACAGAAAAAAGTCCGGGCGACCGGACCTTTTTCTGTTGGTATATTGTGGGATTTAAAATGGGCACGCTGGCCAATCAGCATGCATGTTTTGGAATATTAATGGGGGGGAGGGGTCATTGTATAATTGTGATTACTTAATTTCTCACTAATTTTGGTTTTATGGCTACCACATGCTCTGAATCTGAATATATATGTCATTGGTAACATTTAGATTGAAAGTGTTTCCCAAAGAATACAGCCAAAAAATTGATTTATTTATCCTGGTGGTCTCAAACAGATCAGATTTCCTGAGTCACAGGGTTTTTAAACACCATGGTACCACTCTAAAAGATGTGAGCCATGAGCCCATTAAAAGGGGGGGGGGATTTAGGGTCACTCACTCTTATTTTTTTATTAATAGAACCTATTCATACAAGCCATTAGCACAAAAATGTTCCTATCTTTAGTAAACACAGCTCTGAGTCTGGGGATGAGACTCTGGGGATGAGTTGAGGGAATTGGACCTAACACAGGAGACCCCTACAGAAATGATCGGGCACCTTCTACACAACTTCAATCCCCATGGACTTAGATGATTCCGGCCCCATAAAAGCAGGTTCCTGTGCTTTTTTTGCTAAGTTCCCATTCCTAAAAGGTATTTAACAATATCTATATCACCATGTTTTAACCTTGTATAACAGATAAAATAAACATACTTCAAATGTTCATGGCAATGTAAAAAATGAAAATGAATTCATTTTGTAAAACAAGGGGCAAGGGTGAATGATTAGAGAAGATATCATCTTACAAAGGGCTACATCTGAGAGGATTTGGTATGCAAAACAGGTATTAATACCATCCAGTCCCTGAGCTAACCAAAGGTACTAATCTAATTGCCCTTGTATGCAAAACAGGTTTTAACGCAGTCCATTCCCTAAGCTAACCACATGCACCAATCTGATTGGCCTTCTTAAAATCTCACTCAGTGAATCCAACTGGTAGTCTCAACCCCCCTTCGTGAACTACTTAAATAAGAGTCCCTGTTAATGTGTTTTAGTTACTAATCTGATGAAGTATGTTAATCGATGAAAGCGCTCATCATAATAAATGTGGAACAAGTTAACCTTTTAATAGTCGATTATTTGATGCTTACTTCAAAACTACTGCAGTTTTTATAGGCTGGTTTTTGAACTTCATGCTTCTTTGTGTTATCTCTTACACCAGATTATGTTTCTGCCGTCCATGGCCTATCCTGGTTTTGTTTTCTTCAGCTAGTCCTGGACAAAGACTCTTAGTCTTTAACAGAGTTGAATAAGCAACACCGGGATTTGCTCAACTACAGGTAATCTGTGAAACTTCACACCTAGAAAACATAGACAAGAATGAATAGGGCACTCAGTAACCTACAGTAGAGCAGATAATAGACAAAAATGTTCTCAGATGGCTCAGACATAGCTGTGTACTGTTGGTTTTACATAGGGATTTAAGGAATGGAAAGACAGACTAGATCAACAATGACAAATATAACGAGTGGAAACTGTGACAGAATTTTAGTCAGTACTGTCCTGAGGAATGATACCTGGAGACAGATACTTGTCTTTTCTAATCATTAATGCAGTAAGCTAATTGATGATATGGGCTTGTGCTGGTGAGGACACTTTGTCTGAGCTGGATAATGTTAGTGGAGATCTACTGGGCTATTCTCTTCAGTTCAAGCTGGGCAGGAATTATTTTTGCTTGCAACAAAAGATTGACTCTCTGCTGCCCAGAAGTAGAAATATATTCTTACCTGGACAATGCAATTTAGCTGGCTTGCATGTCCACCAGGGAGGCATACCCATGAATCATGTATATGTGAGCATTATATTTCAGTATCTACTTGTGGCTTGGAACATCTTCTGTGACTTGTTGGATCTATGCAGAAAAACAGAATGGAGCTTTGGGAAAAGATAGACTTGTAGATGTGGAAGGGTCTCATTGTGACATATAGAACTTAAAGTACTTATAAATGGCAGTCTGACAATGGTTAAGAAAAGAAAAAAATTGGGCATAAGACAAATGCCACGAAACAAACAACAGTTTTGGAAGAATGTACATCATAACTGCTTTGACTTTGTTGAGGAGCTGCAATGGCTTCATTTTCAAAAAGGACACTTTTTCTCTAATAGCTGCAAACAGTGGTTTAGTGTTAATTTCCACTAACATTTCCATATACAGCATTATCTGGGTCCCAAAATAGGAACATGTCATTACTATAGAGAGATTGGGAAGTTAGCAACTTGTCAGAGGCTGGTGAAGCCAGCAGAAAGCAAGAGGAATATGTCCAATTTACTTATACTGACATGGAATATGCCCAGTTTACTTATACTGACATGGCTCTTTCAAACGTTTACAAAAATTAAATAATAGGGTGTATATATTTTTGGGATGGGAAATCCATGTTACACAATTTTCCACAAAACGGGTGGTCAGAGGAACATGAATTACCTGAAATGTTATTCTGCTTCCTGAAATCCTGCTGGTGTTTTTCTGCATGTTGCAGTAATTTATATTTGCATTTTAAGCAGAGCAGTATGGATGCACAGTGTTTCTATATCACCACCTCTATGTTTATTTCCTCATTTGTATTTGTTACCTTCCACTTGCAGCCTTACATACCAAACAAAAACTGATTCCCCTGACCTTTGTCTTGGAACAATTGTAAAACTACCTACTATGGAAATCATTGCCAATAATTGTCATCACAAGAATTACTATGTTCTTCTTCAACACTGCCATAATCTTGTTTTTCAAAATTAACAGCCCTCAGGGCTGTACATGTCCATTTTTAAGACTGGGAGAAACGTATGCATTATAGTCTAGTTTTCTGCCAATTTCTTTTACTGTATCATATTGATTATATCCATGCCTCTCTTACTTTTTGAGTATCACATCACATAATCATGTTTTATCTCCTCCTCATTTATGGTATTCTCCTTCCTGTACACATTGACCATAAAATCCTTACAAAGTCAAATATACTGCCACCTCCATCACAGTCAATGTACTAATGTGATCTGCCATTGCTGTGTTTAGCCTTATGTCAAATTAAACTGCCAAAATGACTGATAAATTGTACTTTGAAATTTCTGTTAGGTGCTTTCAGAACATATTCTTAATTACTTTGCTATGATAAGATACAGAAGAAGTTAGTATTATTTGTCTTCATTAACATTTGTTCTAAATAATAAGGAAATTATGTTATTTCTGTAAATGATCTAGAAAGTATCTATCCAGTGTAATACACATGGAACTCCTCATTCATTAATTCTCTTGCAAATTCATTATTTATTGCTTGATGTTCATATCTTGCTTTTTCTGGAAGGACACTAAAGACGGAACATTTTTACTGAAAGGGTTACTTGAAAAATATAGAAATCAGGTTCTATTCTGACATGCTAACTTTTCATATGTATGTTATGCATGCTTTGGTTAACAGTGAAATGTTTGATGCTGTTAGTTTACTTTGTATCACCCTAATATCTTGGGCTATCAGTGGTAAGCTGTCAGGCTTCCATCGATATAGTCACAGACAGAGCTATTTGTTCAGTCTAAATGAGGGCAGCTGTCTGAACAACAATTAATTTACCTCTTACGTTAATGAAATGTCATGCCTTTTACTGAATCATGTTTCCAAGGACAGATGCAATAGTACATGGTGTGGACACAAAACATAACAGGAAAAACATTACAATGATGCAAAGAAGGCTAACTTTAAGCATTATTTCTGTGTTATTTTTTTTTCTTTTTTCTTTTGGATCCCCATTGCCTGGCATACAAAAACTCTCTTCACAATCCATTCACCCATTGATATCTCCTCAGGTTGATAGGCATTCATAATCCATTCATTCCCATGAGATGAGAGTTAATCACAGAGACCATCATCCAGGCATGTACCAGGGCTTTATCTCCTTTAAGCCCTCTACAAAGAGTCAGTATGCACATTTGGATAAATGACAGCCTGCAATGTCTTCCTATGGAAGGTTTCCAGACTCCTGTATGTGCTTTATAAAGGTTAACATGCAAATGCTGCTTAGCAGAGCCAGGCACATATCCCTGGTCCATTTGCTGCTTGGCATACACCCCTTTTTCCACTATGTATAGGCTTTGCAGTAGACCAGACAACCCTTCCAAGGATGGGCAAGATGATGGCAGACACACAACCCCACCCACTACTACCCAGTTCTACTAGCAGCACAGTAGACGGGTGAATTAGTCATAGTTATATCACTATATACCAAGATGGGCTACTTGAATAACAGTTTCAATAAGGTTCAAAAACTATAAGCCTAATTTATAAATTATATATGTTTTAACTTCAACGTTTTGATCTGTTTAGCTCACACAGTATAAACAGCAAGATTTGTCTAGTGACACCTCTGATAGTTGTTCTGAAAACAGTTAGAGCATTGCTTTTCATCTTATGAAATTTAGCTGAAGATGAATGATCAGTAGGGAAGATGACATCTGATAATTACCTCTGCGAAGCAAGAGGCAAAGGTTGTTTGACTGTCTGACTGCAGCACAATAATAAAGAATCCTGGCCTTTTCATTTTAATTACTGAAAGCAGAAGCAGTCATGCCCCATACTGGAATGTGCCCATCATTTTTCTTAGTTTTCCTGTCATATCAAGTGAAGGTTATTTGGAACATGAACATCAGTCATAGAGTCTTTGTGTGCATGTGTGTACCTATATCTATATAGAGAGGGTGCAACACTGGTAGTGTGAAAATAAAGGTAACATTACGTGCATTACTTTATACATAGATGTCTATCTATATATATATATATATATATATATATACATATATATATATATATATATATATATATAAATATATATATATATATATATATATATATATATATATATATATATATACATACACACACACACACACACACACACCGGCACACACTCATTTGTATGTGTGTGTGTATTATACAGGTATATTTATATACTGTGTGTGTGTGTGTATGTGTGTGTGTGTGTGTGTGTGTGTGTGTGTGTGTGTGTGTGTGTGTGTGTGTGTGTGTGTGTGTACATGTGTGTATCTACCCACCTGAAGGCAGAGAGACATAGTGCGCAAGAAATAAAATAATTTTATCTTGAATTTCTGAAGCCAAAAAGGCAAAGAGATCAGAACAAAAGTAACTCAGGCACAAAGAAGACATCAGCTGAGAAGTCCCACATGGGCCATGATAGAATAACAATAAAATAAACACTAAATGATTAGATATGAATTCTGGAGGTCAGAAGAGCTATTGCTGCTAGCACTATGTGGGCAACATAGAAGTGCCTAACAGTACAATGGCAATGTCATGTGATTCACAGACATGATAACGTCACATGAAACATCATCTAATTAGTGTCTCTTTACCATGTCTTTAAATTAAATAGTGTGCAGCTAACTACAATAGTATTCTCCAACAAATGTATGCATTGTTTTTGCACAGGCACCTACAGACATGACCACACAAACACATACACATGTAGACATGCACACATGTACACATTGACGCATGAACATGCACACACACAGACACACAAACACACACACACACACACACTGGCACATGCAAACATGCGTACACACACACAGTTTTGCAGTACTTACATTTCATGAGGTCAGCAGCCCTGCTCCCTTCATTGGACAGAACCTGCATAAGCTCCAAAGACAGTGTACATTTTTTGCACTACTTTGCTACTCTGACTCTGTCAACAAATTCAGAATAATTGCACATATCTATCTCGTCTTAGCTGTGCATCTAGACTGCTGCATTTGCATGTAACCTTGCTAATGTGAGCAGTGTAGTGGTACAGATCAGTGCATTCTTAATGCTGTATCACTCCAATAGTCTTTGATTTGCTCTGACATAGCACATTCAGCAGTCTTGCTAAAACAGCATTATGAAATCCGTTAAGTGTTTCTGAGTCCCAGACAAACTAAAATGCATACACTAAGGTGTATCAGTCCCTGATGCCCAAATATAGAACCACGATACACTAAAATGGAAATTAAAGAACTATCATGTTTGCAGAGGTATAGCTAAGGATGGGCGAAGGAGTTGGCTGCCCTGGGCACAAGTTGTTAAGGGGATTGACTGGTAGTTGCTGATGGTGCAGCACTACACATAATATGCTTTAGCTATGACCACAAATATAGAATTTCAAAGCAGTTTGTGTGTTATATTTTAACTGGAGCAAGCTGTCTGTTATATTTGTAGCAGCTGTGTAGCTTTTCTTGGTTGAGTTGGTAACATCATCAAATTGTCCAAGTAACAGCAATGAAAACAAGACTCCTCACAAATGCTTACAAAATATAAAATAAAGTTTTACAGTGCAAGCATGAGGACATAAAGATTATGCAGATAAGTAAACAGCTACAGTCAAAATAAGAAATAAAGGTAGTGTGGATCTTTTTGCTCTACTGTAATACTGACACTAATAATATAAGGAAAAAGACATGTTTTAGAAAGGAAAGGAATGAAGACAGTAAATGAATAAATCATATGAATGCAAGTTAGATGATAGTGACAGATATAATGGCATTTACTTTATGTAACATCCTCTTACATCAAAGCCATTGTATTTTTAGTATAAAAGATTAATCACAAACACGTCAGCAATGGAATAGTGAAGCTTTGGTATGGGTATTGTTTTCAGGAAGAATATTATTACTAATAACAGAATGACTTACTTTTTGTATGATTATTAAACATTGAAATTATGATTGTAGAACTTGGTAGGAATACATAGGTTCTAATTCTTGGCAGTCTGATTTAGCATGCATGCATTTAACTACACACTAACCATTATATAATACAAATAACAGCTTGGGTGTCACCTTGCCAAACAAAGGATTCAGAAACATGATGATTCATCCATCAGCTAATGCTGACTGCAGACCAGGTTGATATATTTGAAGCACAGCAGCCCCTTCATGGTTTTTATGGTAACCACTTACAATTGTAAATAGGTTCACAGGTTCATAGGTAGGTACTAGGCTATCTGCTCAAAGGCATTTATAAGTCTAGCTGGAATGTGTTGGCTTTTGCCACCCCCTTAGATTAGTTCCCTGTGCCTCTGTCCAGCAGAGCCATTGAAGTGATCCCTGGGGTAAACTTTCTGTTTCCCATCTACTCATCAAGGTTTCTCTTAAAGAGGGTTAGCGAAGAGCTCTGCCTAATGTAGATTGGAATCTTGTTCCAGAGCATGGGAAGTCTCTGGGACAGGAATCTATCCCTCCAGCATGTCCTATTTATTGTTGTGGTGAGGTTTAGATCCCTGGAACGTGTCACTCAAGGGGATATGGTTTTCTTTAGGTGGAGCATGTCCATCAATTCTGGGTTGGACATGGGCTTGCATGTCAGGCAGAGATCACCTCTGAGTAGGTGGTATGCAACCGAGTACAGCTGGAGTTTCTTCAGTTGAGCTGCATAGGGCATCTGCTTGAGGCCAGTGATCCTCTTGGTGAGGTACTTCTCTGGTCTTTCCAGTTGTTGCAGGTGTCTTGTAAGGTACATCCCAAATGGGGCATTGTACTCTATGATGGGTCTAATGAGTGATGTGTAGAGGGGCCCAATGACCTCTTTCGATCTTGATGCAAACCCTTTTGTGATTAGGTGGGCCACATAGAAGGATTTTCTAACCACTTTGGCAATGTGATTATCAAAGGAGAGGTTACTATCTACTTGGGTCCCCAGATCCCTTATTATGTCTTCCATATTTAGGGGGTTACCACCTATGTGTTTGTTTGTGGGTAGTTTGTTTTTTCCAAAGGGGGTGACTATGCACTTTTTGGCATTTAGCTTGAGGCCATGGCTTTGACACCAGGTATCTGTCTCAGTGAGACCCTTTTGGAGGATGTCTGCGTCAGCCGGAGAGTCAGTTATAGCCCCTAGTTTGCAGTTGTCTGCGAACCTGGTCAGCCATAGTCCTCCTGTGCTTGCCTGTACCTTTGAGGAGTTTATGCCAAACAGGAGGGGTCCTAGGACTGAGCCCTGGGGAACGGCACTTTTAACCGGTTTAGAGTCAGACCTAGCTCCCGCAACTCTTACCATGCAGGTTCTGTCCATGAGCCAGTTGGCAACCCATCTCGTGACATAGGGGTTTATGTTCAGGCTGGTGAGATTGTCTATAATACCTGAGTGGGGAATGGTATCAAAGGCCTTTGTGAGGTCTAGGTAGGCTGTGTGGACCACCTTTCCCTCGTCTATAGCCTTGGTAACTATCTCAAAGAAGTCCACCAGGTTTAGGAGCCATGATCTGCCCTTAACAAAGCCGAACTGGGTAGGGTCCAGTGTTTGGAGGTTCCCAATGTCTCTGTTAATGAGATTCATGATGATGCATTCCATAGCTTTGCAGACCAAGCTAGTCAGGCTTATAGGGCGATAGTTCCCAGGGTCCATTGTGGCTCCACCTTTGTGGAGCGGAATAACCGCTGCTTTGCACCACTCTGTGGGTATGTAGCCTGTGGAGAGGCTGAGTTTAAACAGTGTGTTTTGGTGAGGGGTTAGGTCAGATTTGAGCTCATGAAGGACGCAGCCTGGGACACCGTCCAGTCCCATTGATGCTGTGTTTTTGGCTTTGGAGAGGGCTGTTTTAACCTGAGTGTCTGTGATTTCAGGGGCACTACATTCTTCTGGTATGGTTATGGGCCCTTTTGGGGGTGAGCGGGGGGTGAAGTTTGCACTGGACCTGTCTGCCAGGATGTTGGCTATAACGGTCGGTTCTCTGTATTTTGTGCCATTCTGCACTAACTCCGAGCAGATCTGAGAATTGTCACTTAGATTCTTGACATAGCTAAAGAATGCCTTGTGGTTATCTTTGGAGTCCATGGCAATTTTTCTTTCGAAGCTAGCCTTGGATTATTTTATGAGGGAATGTAGCTTCTTGCTGATACTGATCAGGGACATCTTCCCTTCTTGGGATTTTACTCTTTTCTGTACTAGTTTCCTCCTTCTATTGTATAGCTTGTTTATGGCAGGGGTCCACCAGACTGGTTTCCTTTTCTTGAAGGAGTGAGTCTTGGTTTTGTTTGGGATAGCATGATCCATGCATTCTTTTAGGTACCCGTAGAGTGCATTAGTAAAGGATTTTGTAGCTTGGACAGCATTATCTTTTAGCATGGGGACTTTGAAACTTCCCACCTTGGTCTTAAGTAATGTGAAGTTTGCATTTGAAAAGTTTTTCATGATGGTTTCTTTGACCGGAGGTGGTGGCGGAATGTGGATATCCAGAGTGATTAGTTTATGGTCAGATCTAACCAGCGAGGGGCTGACCTCACCCATTTTGATAATGACCAGGTCCAATATGTTGTCACCTCTGGTGGGGGTGTTGACCAATTGATCCAGGAGGTTTGAGTTTATAAATTCTAGGAAATGTTGGGCAAGGTAGTTTGTACTTGAGTAGTTCTCCCAGTTAATGTTTGGGTAATTGAAATCACCTAATATCAGGGTGTTTGGTTGGATCTTTATGTTTCCCAGTGTTTCCAGGAATGCGGAGTGGGGGTCCTGGGACATGGTGGGTGATCTGTAGCAAGCTATAATTTGAACAGCAGTTTTGCCCATTGTTAGTTGCACGTGGATGATCTCTGAAGCATCGTGCTGTGCCACTAATCTGGAGGTGTGTGCATCCTTGATGAATATGGATACTCCCCCATCTTTTGTATTTCGGTCCAGGTTTTGTGGACAATATGTATGGTATGAGTTGTAGCCTGGTAGTGCTGAGATGCTCTCTGGAGCCTTAAACCAGGTTTCTGTTACTGCACATATATCAATTTTCACCATGCTGAGGAGTGCCTCAAGTGCATGCATTTTGAGGTTTAGACTTCTGGCATTGAGTAGCATTACCCTCAGTTTTTTGTTACTTGTGATATTTACGGTGGTGGGTTTGTCTTTTGAGCCTTGCCTAAAAAAGGCACTATGGGGGTGTCAAGTGCCTTGGCCAGTATTCGAAAGCCTAAAGGTGACAGGTGTAAGCCATCTCTAGCGAAGCAGCATGGCTTGTCGAGCATGTCATCCCAGGCTGACAGACATTGGATCCCCTTTGAATGACACCAGAAGCTTAGCCGATTGTTGAAATTGATAACTTTTTCTCTATACTGTGGTATCATTCTTGGTGAGGGCAGGATGCTACTCAGGGTCAGGGTCATACCGGCCTGTGCTATGTGATCAGAGAGCTCCTCCATGTCTCTTTTCATGTAGTCCAGGGAGGTATGGCTCAGGTCATTCACACCAACATGGACAATGACAGAGTCATATTTGTACTTGTTCTGGAGTGACCTGAGTGCTTGTGTTATGTGGCGGATCCTGGCACTCGACAGGCAGCTAACAGTAACCTTCTCCATGTTCAGCCTAGTGAATGGGACGTCAGTGTGCCTGACTATAGAGTCACCTATTACTAGTGTGTTGGGTATGTTATTTTGCCTTAAGGGCTGTGATTGCATGGCACACTGGTTTTGTGAAGTATATGTTTCATGGTTTGTGTTGGGGGGTGGAGGTTGCTTGGATGCATGCTTTGGAGGTCTCTTTTGCTTTTGCAGATTTTTATTTAGAGCCTCCGAGTATGTTTTTGTGTTTTTATGTGTGTTCTTTACCGGTGCTGATTTCATAGGTCTGTGTGAGACTGGTGGTGTGATGCAAGTAATTCCCTTTTCCTCTTGACTGCCTGGTCCAGTCTTGGGTCGAGAGAGCTTAGCCTCCAGTTTGGCTGTATAATTGCATCTCTCGCATGTATTAGTGTTTGGTGGAAGGAGGAGAAGGTTGCCTGTGTACATGAGGCAATTGTAACATTGCCTCAAAATGCCCAGATTCTCCAGTTGGACCAGAGAGTACACCTGAAACTGCCCTTTGGACATGCCTGGATAGGTACACTGAACTGGTTTACTGATTGGTTGGTAAGGTCGAATAAAGAGCCTTGTCCTTCTCTACAGTATATGGGGGGTCTAGTGCTAAGGTTTATTAGTGCTTGCTATGAGTTTTGTGCAAGTGCCAGGATAAGAAGTGAATGGTTTGAGTGCTTAAGTTGAAAGTTTGTCTAGTTCCAAGGGAAAAATTGAAGAGTAGACTTTGTGGAGACGGGAATAGTTATACCCTAGCTAACCGGCACTGCCCAGTGAAAAAACGTGCAAATGCGGGTTTTATAGCAGGGAAATGAAAGAGATAGAAATTAGCCCAAAATGGCCCATAAACTACTACTTTCTGGGCTGAAACCACTCCTCCAGGGACAGATAGGCTACTCAAAGCTCCCTCTCTCACAGTGAACAGAGAAACTTCCTTCTATCCAAGTAAGGTATGGGCAAACACAGAAACTTGTAACACAGCCCTGAATTCAGCACTAACCTGAAAACTGGACTATACTAGCATAGAAAGGTGGGAAAACAAGTATATATATATATATATATATATATATATATATATATATATATATTTGTTTTTTTTTTCTTTTTTTCAGAAAATAAAGCAGATACAATCAAAAAAAACACTTTAAATGCACAGAAATGGCTATCACACTTGAGTGTGTATCCTACAACAGCTAAACAGATAATTTAAACACAAAAATGACTTTGTTAAAGTGCAGGCAGTAAAATAAGTACAATATGTAGCTGAAACATGCTTTTTAAATCACAGAAACTCTAGAAAATCGGCGTTTTAGGCAGAATTAGCTAAAGGCAGCAAGAAAATGCAGAAAAATGATCACTCCAAAGTCTCTCTTTTTTCTCTCTGCTGCTGTAGAACTCTGCAGGGCACCAGGCAGGAGCTTTCTGAGCTGTACAGTGGGGAGGGGTGCACAAGTACTATGAAAATAAGGGCAGTATAGTGTACCTTACTATAACAGGCAGCCTGGATGTTACAGTAAACATATCAGAGCAAACAACACAGCAAGGTGTGCTCTACAATGACATAAATAATTTCAAGCTATTCAGAACATGTGTGTGGAGGGTGCTATTATTACATAGGAGTGGTAGAGTAATGCAGTAGTGTGTGAAGCACATTCAGCTAGTACATGGCCATCCACCAATAAAATTATGTCACAAAGCAGTGCAGCACAATGTGTTCAAAAACTGTAGACTACAAAAGGTGATTAGGGGACAATCAAGCCACAGCGAAGTGTGCTATATATATATTAACAAAATACCATACATGTGGAAGACACTTAAAGGTTTACAATTTTTTTAATGTTAGTGCACACAGCAGTGTACCAATATTCACTCTTTATCAAAACAGTGCAGAAAGCAATCATGGTTTTATAAATCGCTAATGCAGGGGTACACAGCAGAGTAGTCACAGTTCGAAAATTCAGACCACCACACACAGACCAGGCTGGCAAGCAATAGACAAATCCTTTATTGCAAACTCGAAGGACTTAGCGCTTTCACCATGACAAATGGCATCATAGAGTAAAGAAATGAAAAATCACAACCTATTTATATGATTCGATACAAATTAATCAGTTAAATAATTAATTAATTAGAGAATTGATGAAATGATTAAAGAAAAATAACCACAAAATAGCAAATACTAAAACAACCTTGCCAATGAGCCCATACAACAAATATTAAAAAACAGTAAAAACATATATATTGTTTTTAGACCTAGAAAATTCATAAGAAAATACATAAACCTACTTGTAACTTCATTAAATATAAATATGAAAATAAAATTACATTAGAATACTTACAAAATACAATAAATTATTGAGTGATTTGATAAATAATTTGATGTTTTAATATTTTAATATTTTAATATATAAATATTTTAATATTTTAATGATAAATATATTAATATAAAATACTGTAAAAAACAAATATAACTCCAATCAATCAAATTTGGTATGATTTTTGCTTAAGCACTGGTTTCAAGGAAATATAATCATTTAATCCAGGCTCCTTCATTGCATTTAACCTCAGTTGCCACTCAACTTCCAAGACGGCCACCCTGTTGCTAACATCACCCCCTTGATCAACATGTACACGATCAATAACAAAAAATACAAACTTTTTGAACTGGGGACATTTAAGACTGTGCAAAAACAAAGCATTGTGGACATCTCTCTTTTTGATTGCTCTTACATGCTCAATAATCCTATCCTTTAGTTTACGAGTGGTCATCCCCACATAAAATGCATCACATGCACTGCAGGAAGCCAGATAAACTAAGTTTTTGCTATTACAACTACATACTCCAGGACAGGCTAAGGTGCGTGGAAACCCGGCAACACATACATAGGTCCCTTCAGCAACAAATCTACAGCATCTACACGCTCCACACTTTCCCATCCTCGATCTCTTACATCTACTTACACCTTTCAAAATGTTCTTCAAGTTATCACCTTTACTGAAGACAATCATCGGCGTCCTCCCAACAATCCCTTTATTCTCACGACTTAAACAAATGTCCCATGCATGCCTAATTGCTGCACACATTTCTATAGCCTTTTCACAATACTTTAACACAAACACAGGGCCATTCTTGCCATTGTCCACATCACTCTTAACTACACAATCCATACCACTGGACAACATATTTTCAGGGGCAATCTTCTTTAAAATAGGCATATATATAGTCCGTCTTTTTTTGTAAACTTCTTTTTTCACCCTCAACAAAAGATTTAAGGGGTAACCCCTGTCAAGTAACAAACCTATTAGTTTGTAAATTTCCTGTCTAAAAACATCGTCCTCACTTACTAACCTTGAAATTCGCACCATCTGGCCTTTTGCCACCCCCTTTCTCTGGTGCAACGGGTGACAACCGGAATAGTGAAGCATTGAATTAGAATAGTTCTCCTTTCTAAATAAAGTACTATACAATCTCCCATCCACCTTGGAAATCTTAATATCCAAGAAATTGATACTATCACTGTTCCATTGGTACGTAAACTTCAAAAAATCTGTAGTGCTATTTAAATAATTCACAAAATCCAAAGCCTCCGTCTCGCTTCCATTCCATAAAATTAATAAATCATCTAAAAATCTATTATAGAGGATGATTTTAGAATTGAATCCAGAGGAAAATACAAACTGCCTCTCCCATGCCAATAAAACAAGATTGGCAAAGGTCGGGGCACATTTTGCCCCCATTGCTACACCCGTAGTTTGTCGAAACACCTCACCTTCAAACCTCATATAATTATTCTTCAAAACAATCTCCATGACATCTGGTAGCAAATTCAACCTACCCTTGTCAATTTTATTACTGGAATTGAGGCTGTCATAAAACATTTCCAAACCCTCAAAATGTGGAATAACCGAAAAGAGATTGACCACATCCACAGTGAGAAAACTATAAGTGTCAGACCAAGCTTTCACATCCCTTAATCTCTCAAGACAGTGCCATGAATCCCTCAAAACATGGGACACCTCACTAAGGGCTGGTTTAGACAAAACATCCACAAAGGCAGCAAGGGGTTCAGTTTTTGAACCCCTCGCAGAAACAATAGGCCTGAAGCTAAGATTGTCCACACCTTTGTGCACCTTTGGAATACCAAAGATGCATGGAATAACTGGATACTTGACTGTCAAAAAATCAAATTCCATTTCACTGATAGAACCCTGGAAAAGTGAATCCAATAAAAACAAATCAATTTTTTGGTATGCCCTATTCACTTCATTAATAGATGCTCTATTGTAGGTGGCCTGGTCCCCCAATAGCCCCATCATTGATGCAATATAGTCAATCTTAGCCATGAGGACCATACCGCCACCCTTGTCGGGCTTCATACATCTAATATTCTCGCTTGATCTCAATTCTCTTAGAGACAACTTCTCTTCTCTACTCAAATTGTCTTCAAGAATATATTTTTGAGAACAAATCCTCCTAAATTCAAGCTCCAACAATTTTTCAAACACCGAGAATTCAGGGTTAAATGGAGGAATAAAAGTACTCTTCCTTTTTAAAGGGACCACTAAGGAATTGATAAAATCATCACAATCCTGCCCTTCCTTTCCTTGAAAAAAGACCTGTAAGTTTAATTTTCTCAAAAACAGTTTTAAATTGATCAACACTTGTGCTATATCAAGCTTGAAATTGGGTACAAAATTTATACCTTTAGAAAATAAACCAAAGTAACCATCTGTGATTTCCATCTCAGTGAAATTATAAATAACAATTCCATGTTTTTTCAATATTTCCTTACATAAACACTCACCTACAACAACATCACTGCTACTACTCGTATAACATTCATCAAAAACACTAGACCTAACTAAAGATTGTTGCTGTACAAAACCTTTAACAATATTGATTCCTTCATTTTCTATAATTCCTAAAATATTGAAATCCGTGGTAGTAACATTTACTTGTCCATAGGTTTGTCCATCGATGGCTACCACATCACCACCATCCATGAAAATATCATCACACATTTCAAACTGAATTACATTCTGCAAATAATTAGTTGTATCATTAGTTAAAACACTGGGCTCATTGGCAACACTAACTTCACTATCATGACACACATTATTAAGCTGTACAAAGTTGTCATATTGAAAAACTACAGTTCCAAAAAGTCCCTCTGAGACACCCCCCCCCCGTGAAAATTTGTGTTGCAGACGCTCCGTTGAGCGACCCTTGTTGTACAACCTCTCCGACCTTCTCAGTCCTTGAGGCTGTTCCAAAAAAACCTTCTCAGATACAGAATCACAATTAGACTCATGATTGTCCAAACATCTGTCTAAAACCATAACTGCACTCGGAGCTCTTGTTGTATGAAACCTGGAATGACCAGGAGGGTAAGCACATTTATTTGTGTAATCTGCATTATCCCTAGCCAGCTTTTTTTGTTTAATAATCTTGTTTTTGTTAACAAATTGCTCAATACCGGCTACTACCCTATCAAACCATTCCTTATACTGAAAAAATAATAAATCTGATGTTATACTGAAATGTAATGACGTTATTTCACCATGCAGCTCCACCAACTTTTTCTCATTATTGTCAATAATAATGTCCAATAGCTCCAACCCAACTCAATCAAATAAAGTTACCATTTTATCAAAAAACACAGTACCTTCTTCAATGCCCATCGGAAGCTTCCAAATCCGAAGCTCCTTAGGAACCTGCTTTAAGCTCCTGGATTTCGAAAGAAATAAATTATCCAGCTGCAAAGCTCTGTATTTAGTACAGAGCTTGTCATACCGATGTATTTGCTCTTTTAGTGTAGGATATACAATTTTGTTGTTAATTAAAGCATCAGAAATGCCCAGCTCCGTTACTGGCAGTTCAAACCAGGAATCCAAACCGTCAGTGTTTCCTGCATCCACTGTTAATGCAGGTTGGGCTCCACTCAAACCACTAGCTGCCCCTTAGCAGACTAAGCTTGGTCTGACACTTATAGTTTTCTCACTGTGGATGTGGTCAATCTCTTTTCGGTTATTCCACATTTTGAGGGTTTGGAAATGTTTTATGACAGCCTCAATTCCAGTAATAAAATTGACAAGGGTAGGTTGAATTTGCTACAAGATGTCATGGAGATTGTTTTGAAGAATAATTATATGAGGTTTGAAGGTGAGGTGTTTCGACAAACTGCGGGTGTAGCAATGGGGGCAAAATGTGCCCCGACCTTTGCCAATCTTGTTTTATTGGCATGGGAGAGGCAGTTTGTATTTTCCTCTGGATTCAATTCTAAAATCATCCTCTATAATAGATTTTTAGACGATTTATTAATTTTATGGAATGGAAGCGAGACGGAGGCTTTGGATTTTGTGAATTATTTAAATAGCACTACAGATTTTTTGAAGTTTACGTACCAATGGAACAGTGATAGTATCAATTTCTTGGATATTAAGATTGCCAAGGTGGATGGGAGATTGTCTAGTACTTTATTTAGAAAGGAGAACTATTCTAATTCAATGCTTCACTATTCTAGTTGTCACCTGTTGCACCAGAGAAAGGGGGTGGCAAAAGGCCAGATGGTGCAAATTTCAAGGTTAGTGAGTGAGGACGACGTTTTTAGACAGGAGATTTACAAACTAATAGGTTTGTTACTTGACAGGGGTTACCCCTTAAATCTTTTGTTGAGGGTGAAAAAAGAAGTTTACAAAAAAAGACGGACTATATATATATGCCTATTTTAAAGAAGATTGCCCCTGAAAATATGTTGTCCAGTGGTATGGATTGTGTAGTTAAGAGTGATGTGGACAATGGCAAAAATGGCCCTGTGTTTGTGTTAAAGTATTGTGAAAAGGCTATAGAAATGTGTGCGGCAATTAGGCATGCATGGGACTTTTGTTTAAGTCGTGAGATTAAAGGGATTGTTGGGAGGACGCCGATGATTGTCTTCAGTAAAGGTGATAACTTGAAGAACATTTTGGAAGGCGTAAGTAGATGTAAGAGATCGAGGATGGGAAAGTGTGGAGCATGTAGATGCTGTAGATTTGTTGCTGAAGGGACCTATGTATGTGTTGCCGGGTTTCCACGCACCTTAGCCTGTCCTGGAGTATGTAGTTGTAATAGCAAAAACTTAGTTTATCTGGCTTCCTGCAGTGCATGTGATGCATTTTATGTGGGGATGACCACTCGTAAACTAAAGGATAGGATTATTGAGCATGTAAGAGCAATCAAAAAGAGAGATGTCCACAATGCTTTGTTTTTGCACAGTCTTAAATGTCCCCAGTTCAAAAAGTTTGTATTTTTTGTTATTGATCGTGTACATGTTGATCAAGGGGGTGATGTTAGCAACAGGGTGGCCGTCTTGGAAGTTGAGTGGCAACTGAGGTTAAATGCAATGAAGGAGCCTGGATTAAATGATTATATTTCCTTGAAACCAGTGCTTAAGCAAAAATCATACCAAATTTGATTGATTGGAGTTATATTTGTTTTTTACAGTATTTTATATTAATATATTTATCATTAAAATATTAAAATATTTATATATTAAAATATTAAAATATTAAAACATCAAATTATTTATCAATCACTCAATAATTTATTGTATTTTGTAAGTATTCTAATGTAATTTTATTTTTATATTTATATTTAATGAAGTTACAAGTAGGTTTATGTATTTTCTTATGAATTTTCTAGGTCTAAAAACAATATATATGTTTTTACTGTTTTGTAATATTTGTTTTATGGGCTCATTGGCAAGGTTGTTTTAGTATTTTCTATTTTGTGGTTTATTTTTCTTTAATCATTTCATCAATTCTCTAATTAATTAATTATTTAACTGATTAATTTGTATTGAATCATATAAATAGGTTGTGATTTTTCATTTCTTTACTCTGATGATGCCATTTGTCATGGTGAAAGCGCTAAGTCCTTCGAGTTTGCAATAAAGGATTTGTCTATTGCTTGCCAGCCTTGTCTGTGTGCGGTGGTCTGAATTTTCAAACTGTGACTCTTTAGACCCTAATTTGGGTTTAATTACTTTCTTTTTGGTTAACACAGCAGAGTAGTGCTGTATACACGAGACCTATGATCATACTCCATACTGACACATTCTTACATAAGGTTTCAGAGATGTAACATATATATGGGACAATAGTAAACAATATGGTGGTAGCTACCACTTAGGAGTATGCAGACATTTTAAAGCTATACTAACATTATTGTGCTCATTACCTCAC
Source organism: Protopterus annectens (assembly GCF_019279795.1). Classification (NCBI taxonomy): domain Eukaryota; kingdom Metazoa; phylum Chordata; order Ceratodontiformes; family Protopteridae; genus Protopterus; species Protopterus annectens. The sequence continues at coordinate 681,418,564 of NC_056732.1, read as the reverse complement.
CAGCATAGGAGTTGCTTACTTGCATAACATATAGACTTTCACTGCTGTCAGTACACGCCAGTTGTGCTTCTTGACAAAGTCATGAATTCAGCTACAGTGTTATCATTGCCCTGTGAGCTCTATACTTGTCTGGGCAACCTAATTACATAGATGTTTGTGTGTGTGTGTGTGTGTGTGTGTGTGTGTGTGTGTGTGTGTGTGTGTGTGTGTGTATGTGTGTGTGTGTGAGTGTGTGTGTGTGTGTTTGTGTGTGTCTAAGTATATAGATATTTAAATACCTAGACAAATATGGGTACATATTTAGGTATACTGATAAGATGCGAAAATGTGTGTATCTGACCTGAAGTATAAATATGTTTTGAAATGTGTGTGTGTTTATGTGTGTGTGTATGTGTATATATCTATATCTATCTCTCTGTCTCTCTCTCTCTCTCTCTCTATATATATATATATATATATATGTATGTGTGTGTGTGTGTGTGTGTGTGTGTGTGTGTGTGTGTGTGTGTGTGTGTGTGTGTGTATATATCTATATATATATATATATATATATATATATATAAAAAATAAGAAAAGTAAATACAAAAATGAATACAAATAGAATATGAACTGCAATAGTCAATCAGAAAAAAATATTAGCTAAAGTATATATAAATCAAAAATTCTGCATTATGGCAGAAATTACAGGACCATAACTATACTAGAATACTAATATCTCGGAATATGTCTGTCATTAAACTACTGAGGTAATACCACTAGAATTAACAGAATCCAAGATCTTTGAATGAGCTCATCCCTAGATGATCCCTAATATAAAGAACTACCATTCTTAATGCCTTTGAATAGGCAACCTTCATTTGTACAGAAGGAGTGAGAAATTAGCACTTCATTGCTATCTAATATGACAAAAGATTTTTTTTATCATTCTGCGGGAATTTTCCACATAGTATCTTCTGTTAAAGGCACACATAAATTTATTAAACAACAAGACACAACTGCACCATCTCAGCAAAAAACACCAGTTTTGAACTCATAACACAAGGGTGTAGGGCCCCAACAATGCACTGAATTCTTTTTTTTTTGGCTAGGCTAGGTCTATGTCTCATAGTGTATTGAAAAGAGCAGAGAGCTACTGGCTTACTACCACAGTTTTTTTTTTGCCAACAGTTCCCTTAATCAGCCATTTTATAGGGGCATGGTCAGTTACCAATTTGCAATGACTTACCAACAGATAGATAAGACATCAGAGAACAGAAGGCCCACTTGATTTATGTATACTGTGTTTCAGTGCGCAGTATCTTCTTTCAGCATTGCTCAACTTTCAGATTATATAGCCTAAAAGGTACATCTCACCTTCAATGTTTTGGGATAGCACTACTTTTAGCCCTATGTCTTATGTATCTCGTAGAAGGTAAATTCTTTAGTAAAGTCAGCAGTCACTAAGAGCATGGGAGGTGAGATAGATACCGATAGTGTAGTATCAGGGAATACTAGCCTGTTGTCCAAATAAATAAAACATTATCTAAGGCTCAGAATCTAGAAGAAGAAAAAAGAGTCTTTGTTGAGAAATAAATATTTTTCAGAGCTGTATAGTATAACAAACTTAATTCAGCAGCATACTGAAACTGTGACCGGGAGAAATTTAAGCATGTAAGCTGAGATTTCCAAAGAAAAGCAGTACTTGAGAAAGATACTTAAAATGGAAACTAATGAAGAGTGCCAGTGGGAATCAAACAATCCATCTGCCGTGGTCCCTCAGATGCACAGAGCCATGGGATATTGTCATGCTTTCTTGTAAGTGAATGAGGTATCTAAATTTGACATCTGTGTAATGTCTAGAGCAGGCATGGGCAAACTACGGCCTGGGGGCCACATGCGGCCCGTTAAACGTTTTGATTCGGCCCACCAAACTTGGCACCCCATTCATTTTTTTTTTAAAAATTTTCACGCTGTCGGGGCTGATGTCATCCTGTGCGCGATGACATCAGCACCGTCAGGCTACCAGCCAGTTGGAATTGAGCTCAAGGAGCTCGCATCATCATTCCGGCTGGCTGGCGGTTAAGTTAACAATCAGCGGGAATGCAACATGTGGAACAGAAGAGGCTGACTCAGCGAGCCCTGAGACAGATTCATGGCAGCAGCAAAGGGGCCAGGGATATAGCGAGCTCACGGAGCTGGGATTAATGGCGTTAGCAGGCTGGGGGATACAGCGAGCCCTGAAACGGAGCCAGGCCCAGGATTAATGGCAGCAGCAGCAACATGAGGATGGATTGAACAGAAGACGCCGAGCACTACTCAGGGTAAGAGAGAGAGAGTGTGTGTGTGTGTGTGTGTGTGTGTGTGTGTGTGTGTGTGTGTGTGTGTGTGTGTGTGTGTGTGTGTGTGTGTGTGTGTGTGTGTGTGTGTGTGTGTGTGTGTGTGTGTGTGTGTGTGTGTATGCGATAGGAAAGAGAAAGTGAGTGAATCACTGAATGCAGGTTTGAAAGGTGAAGTGTGTGTGTGTGTGTGTGTGTGTGTGTGTGTGTGTGTGTGTGTGTGTGTGTGTGTGTGTGTGTGTGTGTGTGTGAATGATCGGAGAGAGAAAGTGAGTGAATGCAGGTTTGAAAGGTGAAGTGTGTGTGTGTGTGTGTGTGAGCGATCAGAGAGAGAAAGTGAATGAATGCAGGTTTGAATTGTGAAGAGTGTGTGTGTTTGAACGATCGGAGAGAGAAAGTGAGTGAATGCAGGTTTGAATTGTGAAGAGTGTGTGTGTGTGTGAGCGATTGGAGAGAGAAAGTGAGTGAATGCAGGTTTGAAAGGTGAAGTGTGTGTGTGTGTGTGTGTGTGTGTGTGTGTGTGTGTGTGTGTGTGAGCGATCAGAGAGAGAAAGTGATTGAATGCAGGTTTGAAAGGTGAAGAGTGTATGTGTGTGTGAGCGATTGGAGAGAGAAAATGAATTATGAAAGCTGACAAGATTCTGTGTGTGTGTCTGTGTGTGTGTGTCTGTGTGTGTGTGTGTGTGTGTGTGTGTGTGTGTGTGTGTGTGTGAATGATCGGAGAGAGAAAGTGAGTGAATGCAGGTTTGAAAGGTGAAGTGTGTGTGTGTGTGTGTGTGAGCGATCGGAGAGAGAAAGTGAGTGAATGCAGGTTTGAATTGTGAAGAGTGTGTGTTTGTGAACGATTGGAGAGAGAAAGTGAGTGAATGCAGGTTTGAATTGTGAAGAGTGTGTGTGTGTGTGAGCGATTGGAGAGAGAAAGTGAGTGAATGCAGGTTTGAAAGGTGAAGTGTGTGTGTGTGTGTGTGTGTGTGTGTGTGTGTGTGAGCGATCAGAGAGAGAAAGTGATTGAATGCAGGTTTGAAAGGTGAAGAGTGTATGTGTGTGTGAGCGATTGGAGAGAGAAAGTGAATTATGAAAGCTGACAAGATTCTGTGTGTGTGTCTGTGTGTGTGTGTCTGTGTGTATGTGTGTGTGTGTGTGTGTGTGTGTGTGTGTGTGTGTGTGTGTGTGTGTGTGTGTGTGTGTGTGTGTGTATATAGATTGCAGCATCACTGTTCAAAACCTGCTGAAGTTAAATAGATGTCAAGTTTCACTGACATAAAATGTATCTGCGTGTAAAATGATTTACTAGCTTATTAATTTAAGCTCTCCTAAAAGTACACTATTAAGTAGGTAAGAAGAAGCAGTTATTACTGTGTTCTGTTTGGTTCACAAGGGATTAATATGTAAGCAGGCACTTGAATATATAAGTCCCCTCCTTGTCTGTGCAGCATTTTCCATAAGTCCTAATATTACTTTTGATTTAAAATGCCCCAAAGAATGTGATCTAGTTTGATATGGTCCAGAGGACCTGGACATAGTGTCACTGGAGTGCACCTCAGAAGCCATTGTTAAAATTCCTATACTGTATTCATATAAAAATAGAATGAAAACATTTTTTTTAGGGAGCCATTGTGTATGCTCATGCAATGTTACCTGAGGTAAAATGGTCTTGGAATCCTTCTCTTCCAGATGAATCTTCTCACAATATTTACTAGGTAACTGGTGTTAATGTTTTTGTTTTACAGAGGTATTAAGCTATTTTTATATGCTGCACCTAATACAGTTTTGTGCATTTATGTCTGATTTGTATTTTTATGCTTTTAATTATTTTTGTTATGTTTTATTCACTGGGTTTCAGTAGTTGTATTGCAATTAAGGCTTGACCGAAGGTCATTTATTTGATTTTCAGTGTTTAAAGACTCATTTCGAAGTCAGAGATTTTATTGTAATGCTTTTCTTCATTTTCATTGGAAATTAAAGCACATGTTTTCTCCATATCCCAAGATGTGTATTTTTCCCCCAATGAGGTGATGTTTTCAAAGCATGCCATTTATCTGCTCCTGTTCCGGCCCCTTTGTCAAATGTTAGAACTCAATGTGGCCCACGAATCAAAAAGTTTGCCCACCCCTGGTCTAGACTATAAAGGCTCATGAAGATGCTAAGCAAAGCAATGTTATTGACTACCTTACATGTTACTAAGGGATATTTAGCCATGAAGCATGAACACCCATGCAGTTGCGTTACCTGGGTCTCATGACACATCCTAACTAGTATATAGTCTATGTAGGGAGGAAGGTCATTGTGTCATAGAGGATAATAAGAATATAAATGAGAAATAAACTGTTTTATTGTATAATCCACGGTGTTGGCTTAATAATATTATGTATTATGCTATATGTTACTGAATAGGTGTTCATATTTCAAGACATGTGGATAAAAGCATATGATTCCATTTGAGTTGGTAGCATTAGAAATGGGGTGTAACGCAAGAAGAAAGAAATGTTTGCTTCTCCAGGTAAGAGGGGGAACTTTATGAGAAGGCAGGAATTTTGGTACTTCCCGGCTGTGGATTTTCTGTATGACAGAAGACTGGATAGTAATATCAAAGACATAGCAAGACCCAAGTGAAGAAAGACTGAGATTTTACCAAGAACTGTTTTAAATTTTTGCTGCAGGTGGAAATCTGCATTAACTAATAGAATGGGTGTTTTGTTGCTATTGAGTGATTGCTTTTAATTTACTTGATTGCTACTGTAAATCAAGTGCATTGAACTTGTGAAATCTGACTCTAGTGTATTTTACCCACCAACATTACATATTTTTTAGCAGCTTTCTTAATAACATAGTAACAAAACAGTCTATGGAATCAGCAGTTTATGATATGGTTTATTTAAAAGGAAGAAGCAAAATAGGGAGTAACATAAAACAAAAACTCATTACTTTACTTCCAGGTTAAAGTTCAGTGATTAACAGAATGCAAGTATTCCTTGAGTACACAGGACTGGTCAGAGCTTGTTATTAGCTTAAAATCACTTCTAGACACCAGGTTTTGTTTTTCTGTCAACAGCCTTTATCAAACAAGTAGGCCTGGTTTTAGTCAATTTATATTTAAAGAACAACAGTTCCAGTTCCTTGTTGGTCTTCAGAAGAACCTTTCAGACTGCCTTAGTCTTCACATGTAACTCCCTGCAGACTCCTTTTCTAAGCCTAGAGAACAGAAATCTAATCTCTCTAAGGGTAATGTCCCTGATATATCCTAACAAATATGAGTTCTATTCAGTTACCATGGACAGTTTCTCTATAGATTGACTGTGTGTTCTGTATTTATGAATAATCCTGCAGCTCCGTTCTTATTGGATCCTCTGTTAAAAACAACAGCCAATATAACACTCTCACAAACAATGGAGTTTCCAATATATACATAAACTTATCCTAGAAATGCATCTAGATAAAAAAGTAATAAAGCACATATTTTATCAGTGTGTGTGCATATGGGCATACACACATGCAAGCATACACACACACACACACACACACATGCACACACACACACACACACACACACACACACACACACACACACACACACACGCATGCACATTTAAAATATTTATCTGTATATATATAGAGAGAGAGAGAGACATAATCATCCTACCCACATAATTGAGCAATTCTACCTGGATATCTCCTAATCCTGCCTTAATTAAAATATAATTTCACACACAATAGACACACAAGGACAGAGGACAGGCATGTATTCATCTCTAAGATCATATTATATCTAAAAAATGTGAACTCTCAAATCTGTAATATGGCAAAGAAAAAAAGGAAACAAAAGAAAAAGAAATACATATGTAGCACCCTCAGTCTCAGGCTATAAATACACACACATCACTGTCCACAATGAACACATATACACTACATTCACAGGAAAAAACACTAAAATATACATCTACAACAATACAGAATGCTAAATTAAATGAACACATAATTCCACCACATTCCTAAACCTCATTCAGGTCTACTACAAGCACTGTGTGCTATATGATCATGATAGAAGTTGGCATAATGGTAAAACTAGTTGCTTTACAGACACAAGGTGCAGGGTTTGATTCTCACCTGGGTTAATTGGCTAGGCTTAAAATGGCCCACAAGGAATCAATGAACGTATGAACCTATATACTTCCTCGCTGCAATATGCTCAAATAGTCAAGTACTCAGTCCCCCACTAACTCAAATTGCCATAACTGCTTAGCTCTCATAGCTCTACCAGAACCTGAACTCTAACCCTAAAATTAATTTGCACTCCCTAAACCTAAATCTACATCCTCCTACTGAAAGCTAAATTCCCCAATCACTCCCTAATCTTAAAACTCCCTTCCCACTTCCTAAACCTAAAACTTCAAATCTCTCCCTAAACCTAAAACTAATTTCCCAGTCCCTTCCCACTTCCTAATTCTAAAATTCACTTTACACTCCCTAAAACTAAAATTCGGACACCCCTCAAATGGAAACTTCCTTCTTGCTCCCTAACTCTAAAATCCCCTTCCTGCTCCCTAACCCTAAAACCCCACTTTTTCCTGACAGCTGCTTGCCCAACTCATATTTGCTTTTGACAATGAGAAGTGTTCCATCCAAAGAGTTACTCATCCACACTCATATGAGCAACAGCCTACATGAGTTACAAGGTGATCGACTCACTGGCTTCCAGACAACACAAAGACACTGGAATATAGATAGATATGATATAATATCTTTTACTGGACCAACATAGGCTTTGCAGTTATTCAAGCTTTTCAGCGGGCATGAGCTCTTCTCCACAAGTTAATAAATTACAGATATTAAATACAGTGCTTAAATATCCACTTGAGCCTAGAAGGGGAACTACATCCTTTATTTCCAATTGGCTAAAAAAGAAATCTTGAAAAATGCTGGTGTGAAAAAAATGCAGCTCATACAATATCTCAGAGACGTGCAGTGTGTGTGAGTGCGTGTGTGTCTATGTGTGTGTGTGTGTGTGTGTGTGTGTGTGTGTGTGTGTGTGTGTGTGCACGTGTGTGTGAGTGTGTGTGTGTGTGTGTGTGTGTGTGTGTGTGTGTGTGTGTGTGTGTGTGTGTGTGTGTGTGTGTGTGTCTGTGGAGTGAGAGAGACTAGACCTTTAGATGAGGGTCACAACATGCTATAAAAATCAAAGTTTGGCATATTATATTAGAGTTAGTGGTCATTTAGCAGAGAAGACAACACTCGGAGAGACTGTTCTGACATTTAATGAGATAATAAATCTAGAGAAGGAAAATAATTTATTTGTGATTTGTTAGTCTGTCTCAACATGTGATCTTTGTGAGACAGAGGCTTTGGTTAACAAAATATTAATAGCAATAATAAGCAGTTCACATGTTATGACTTGGTTAGAATGTATGGAAGCTGAAGGCAGTTATTACACACACAGACTGTGGTTTAGCTAACTGAGAAACAGAAAGAAAGAAAAAAGAAGAGAAAGAGAGACCGAGAGAAGAAAATGATGTTATGTCAGTCCAAGGTTCTAAAGAATAGTAGCGTTAGATAAAGTTTTGTTATACTGTTAAAAATGTCCGACTTTCAGACAAAGTTTCTTGAGCACTTGGGAGATGTGTGCCTATAGCAAGCACCTTCATTATCACACCTAGATATAAACAAATAAATCCACAACACAATTTTTTCAAGCAAATGGCGACATTACAACTACTCTCCTAAAGTAAACATATGGAATTAAAAAAAATACATCTTCAAATTTATGAGAAGAATAATGGCATTTATGAGAAGAATAGTGTAAAGCTAATGCAAAATAAATTTAAAAAAGACCCACAACCAACTAATCAAAAAACATTACTTGCATGAAAAACATTTAACATTGCAATTCACAGGTAACCTATGCTACAATACAAAAAAAGCACTTTAAACTAATTAAAACGTAACTATTACTTACCTCAGAGGTCTAGGTAGAAAACAAATTAAACAATCCATTAATTAAATCCTGTGTGTAACCAGCATAAATCCCTATTCCATATTGAATTTATCAATTGTAACCCACCGAAATGAATGATGAACAATAATTCAAGCTAAGAATAAATGATAAGAAACTGTAAAACTGGTTTGTGTACATTCTGGACTGCGTGAGAAATGATAAAGCCTTTACTGTAGAATTAGAGAACTTAGTTTGTGAATTGTGGTTTCATTGATCATCAGAAAATTAATTCTGCATACTTACAGTACAAGAAGTTTTATTTACCACATGCCAAACCTCCCCATATGTGCTCATCTTAAGGATTAATTGAAATGGAAATTATTAGTTATGTTTTATCAAATCAAATTTCACTGAAACCTGTGCTTCTTATAATCAGATCACAGAATAGGTGGAGAATAGAAGTCCTTTCTCTGTAGTTCTCCCTGGTTGTGTGCAATACAGGTGCTATTTTATTTAATGATATAAAGGTATGTAGGCAAAACAGGGAGATTCTCCCCAACAAGAATACTGTTTTTTTTATGTTTAGAGGGTTTGGTTACAAATATTTAGTTTCATTGGAAAGGTGCTGATGAAAGACTGAAAGATTTCTTCCCTGCTATACAATAGCCTGATATATATATATATATATATATATATATATATATATATATATATATATTTCTATCTATATATATATATTTCTATCTATATATATATATATATATATATATATATATATATGTGTGTGTGTGTGTGTGTGTGTGTGTGTGTGTGTGTGTGTGTGTGTGTGTGCGCATGTGTATGTATAAATATATATGTGTGTGTGTGTGTATATGTAAATGTATATGTATATATAT